>NC_046172.1:95454909-95754909 GCF_011064425.1 Rattus rattus
ANGGGAAAAATAATGTTTCATTAGAGCAATTTCCAATTTCTCTGTGTATATATAGTCCCAAAATAGCCAATTTCCAACTAACACCATGTCAACATGTTGTCACTTTGCGTGTGAAGTTGGTGAAAAAAAAAACAACAACAATGACTTTTGACTGGTAACCTTTCATGTTGGTGAGAACTTGTGAGCTTCTGACTGGAACTGGCTCAAAACTCGAGTGCTATTGGCATGGCTGGAGCAAAAGCCAGAAGATGGTTTCTTTTCACAGGCTAGGATTCAGAAAGCATCCAAAAGGAATCTGATCCAACCCCCTTCCATGGAACCCATCATTACATCCACACTGATGCCTTGTTCCTTTCCTCTTTTTTTAGAAGCCCACAGGCCAATTATGCAGCCATCAGGCATGGATAATCTTCAAGGAAGGTGTGGGTTGAGAAATGGTTGGCACGAGCTTGATGAACTCAGGATGCAAAGGCCTGGACCCCTGGCAATATTACTTCAGGTTCTTCTCACTGACCACTTTCACAGGAGGAAATGAGAGCAAGGAATGGAGGAGCAGAGGACTACATGATTGTAGTTAGGATGAGAAGGAAGGAACGATGCTGTACTTCATTTGCAGGAACTTCTTCACGCATGTGCGAAATGGCTCACTGATAAGGAGATCGTATATCCTCAGCTGACCTCAACTTCCTGTCTCATGGAGGAAAATGAGTACGTGTTTGCAGAGGTATCCTACAAGATGAAAACATAGCCTAAATCTGATTAAGTAGCTGAAGGAGAAACTGAGGCTCAGATGTGGGTGAAACAGTGAGTCAGTCCTCTAAGCCATGTTTCTGACTGACAGTCTGGGCCTTCTACTCTCCCCTTCCCCCAATTCCCTGCCCTGCTAAGGAGTTACCAAGAGAAAGATTTGCCCCACCAATGACTTCCACTGCCAAACTAGAAACAAGAATAATAGTTTTTGAATGAATTAACTGTCAACACAGTTGACACAATCATGTCCACAAAGTCAAACACTCATCTCCAGTTTTTCTCTATGTTTGAGTTATTTAAAAATTTAGCACATCCAGGGGGTTTTGCCAAGAAAATCTAAAGTCACTCTCACAAAGACTCTGCAACCATATCCAAGCCTTTTTCCTCTCTTTGCATATTAGTGACAATATAATGTTCCTGTCACAAAAGTACCATCAAAGCCCTGATCCATTACTGTGCTGCAACTTAGGAACCTCAGCTTTATTTAGTCCTTGTCTCTGCCTTGACAGGCAAATATGCCAAATCCCTGTTTCTCGGTGGCCTCAGTTTTTCCATATGCAAAGTGTGGGAACTGAATGCTCAGAGCCCTCCACACTCTGGTTCAACTGTAAAATCACCCAGCAGTTGTCCATTATGGAGTCCACAGTCTCTGTGTTTAGCTGCACAACTTGGTACCCAAGTGCTAGAGACACAATTATACCATACCTCTATATATGCCCCTTTGTTTTGAAAAACCACTAAGATAGCCAGCTTAAAACTTCTATTTCTCATCAGAGACTTGTTGTTTGCTGGGTCTTTTGAGTTTTTCCGATAACCTCTTAAGTCATAAAAGCCTCCTTAAACTGAGAAATGACAAAGAAACTCAGAGCATCCTGTCTTTAACAAGAAATAGTCTAAATCCAAATGAACCTTTTACTAGATTATGGGCTCCAGGCTTACTCCTCAAGGGACTCTTGTGAAATCAGAGACAGAAAACAAGAGAACAATCAGACAAAGAGAAATGTCAAGCTAAAAGATTTGAGTTTATTTAATTTTATTGTTTTCAAATCTGCCATGAGTAGAGTGGGGAGGGGAAGGAAAAGGAACCCAGAGAAACCCACCTACCCCCAGCTACAAAGTCCATGTGCTAAACCAGGTTTTTCTGTCACTTAGAGTTCAGCTTTCTCCAATATTAATGGAACTTAAGCCAAACAAGAGTCCCTTTTATGCTTTCTCCCTGAGCTCCCTGCTTGCTAAGTCCTGTGCAAACGACAGCCGTTTCCAAGCACACGGCTGTGAAATTATCAGGATTGGACTAATGCCAATATAAACCAATTTATTGGGGTCCTGAAATTAACTAAAACCTAGAAAGCTTGATTAATTGTGGCACAGCACAGCACGGAGCATTCAGGAGTGCAGCCATCAGGCCAGAGGGCGTACCCCAGAGACTCCACTCAACTCCTGATTTTCAGAGTATGTGAAGAAGAGTCCCTTCTCTGGACAGGACTTAGCTGCTCTTACCACATTCATCCAGAACAAAAATGTCCTTTCTAAGTGCAGCAGGGAAAATGGTAGTTAGTGGGTCTTAGCTACCTATGTAATCAGCCAATCCCATAATAGTAGTCCTTGGGATTAATTTCATTTAATTTAATTATCATCTTTATGCAGCCCATTTGACAAGCTCTTTTTTTTTTCAAAACAGCACTGGTTAAATATGCCTTTAGAGAGTTGTTGTGGAGATCCAGTACTTCTGTGGTTTCCTGGGACACCTTATCACATGGGACAAAAAGACAGACAATGATTCTTTGGCAAAAAATAAAATAAAGTAAAATAAAAAGTAATGGTGTGTGGGATATGTGCCTGTGTGTGTGTGTGTGTGTAGAGAGAGGGGGAGGGAGGGAGAGAGGGAGGAAGGAGAGAGAGAGAGAGAGAGAGAGAGAGAGAGAGAGAGAGAGAGAGAGAGACTCTGTGTGTGTTAAACAGTGGGCGGGGTTGGATTTAGCTCATGGTAGAGCCGCTGCCCAGGGAGCTTTGGCCCCCTGTCGGTCCCCAGCCCGAAAAAAAAAAAAAACCAAAAACAAAAAAAAAAACCAGTGGGTCTCTCCCAGAGACCAGAAGTTTTCCCTTCAGTTCCTATTTGGATGAATATTAGGTGGATTCGTAGTCAAAAGACACCTAATTCCAAAATGTTAAATATATTGATACTAAAAGGCTTATTAAATATTTGGCCAATCTTACTTCTTGAAAGTGAGACAGTGGCTACAAGAATTCTGGAACATGGAAGGAATGACTCATTGCAATTACAGTGGGTCAGCAGGTAGAGTTCTCACATTCCTTCTCAGTCATCTACCATACGTTTCTAGAGTTGTAGGCCCAATGGTTGGTCATTCCCTTTCTCAGCCCCAGGCCTAAAACTCTCTTAGAAGATCCAGAGGTAGTGCTTTCATTATCTTCTGGTGCAACCAGATCTTTGGTAAACCTTGAAGTATATCCTCTCTGATCATCTGTAAGGGTATGTGACTCCTAAGAATGGAAATTTCCCCTCATAAGAATCACCCAGAGCTTTGTAGTGATCCTCATAAGGTGGGAATTAGTAGTAGAAGGACAGACCAAAAAAATAAATAAATAAAGGCACGTATGTGGCATGGGGTGGGTGGAGCTTAGGATGGACTTCGGGAGACCCCCACCCTAGTATTGGTGCTGCCATGTGTCAGCTCTATCTTTTTATGGGTCAGAGTCTAGTCTTATTCATATTTACAACCGAAACACAACGAAATTAAATGACCTTAGGGGATCTTTCTAACTTCAGGACTTTCTAGAATGGCATTTATTACTAACCATCAAAATGTTAATTTCACGTATTAGTCAGTTTTGGTCAACTTGACAAGAGCTACAATCATCTGGGAACAGGGAACCTCAAATGAAAACTTGTCTTCATAAAACTGATTTATGGGTTTATGTATGGGGACATTTTCTTGATTGATGATTGACTTGGGAGGGCCTAGCCCACTCTGGGCAGTTGATTCTGAGATATATGAGAAAGTAAGGCCAGAAAGTGACAGAAAGCAAGTCAGTGTGCAGTAGTTCATCCACCATTTCTGTTTCACTTCCTGCCTACAGATTCCTTCATTGACTTCCTACCTTGACTTCCCTTAGTGACACACTGACCTAGGAGTTCTAAGATGAAATAAGCCCGTTTCTCCCCTAGGTTCATTTTGCTCAGTGTTTTCTCATAGCAACAGAAACTAGGACAGGTACTCAGTGTGTATCAAGCCTAACACTCTGTCTTTTAATGTATGCACTCTTTTCTTTGGACCTCAAAAAACCCACCCTATTGTGTAGGTGCTACTTCTGTCATTATATCTGCTAAAAAGAAAATCAGTCAGCTAGTAACAGATATAACTAAAACACACAAGCCATCTGCCGGAATGGTAAGCATTCACTCTTTTTCTTTCTCTATTCCCCACATCTAGTGTCTCCACATGTTAAAGATCTTCAAATGTGTGTGTATAAATGCCTTTGGTGGGTATTAGCAAATTCTACGTCAGTTTATATTTCTACCTAAAGGAACCTCTGGCTTATCACCAGAGTCGGAGTCACCATGAACTGGCACCTACTGTGCTTCATTTCTCCTCATATCATCACGTTGTTTTACAGGCAGATAAATAAAATAGTCAGGGAGCCAAAAACCTATACCTCAACTCCTTAAAAAGTAAATAGAGCCATCTACTCTCTTTTGAGGTTGAATTAGAAGAGGACTGTCGGGTTATATTCATGACCCTTGGAAACTGTTCTCAAGCAGAGACAGCCAAGCCAATAATATTTAGAAAAATAACAAAATTTCACTGTATTTAGCTCTGCAGAAGAATCCTGCTGGTTGTTCACGGTTAAATGTTAATGTCTCAGCTGTTTCTGGGGATCTGAGTGACAGGCTGTAGATTTGGTTAAATGGTCCACTACAAACCAATTTAGCTATAAACTTTTTAAAATATATTTTTTACTAATTCTTACAAGACTTTCATACATGTTCACAATGTATTTTTTATCCTATTCACCCCTACTCTTCTACAAATTTCCACCTTATTCTGCATCCCCCCCTACTTCATGTCACATATTCTTTTGTAACACACCAAGCCTGATTTGTGCTACTATTTAATCATGTGGTAGTGGTGGCAGGGCATCGACTGGAGCCTGGTCAACCTACATGGGGCACACCCTTAAAGAAAACTGACTCTCCCTTCCCCCAGAAGCAATCAACTGTCAACAGCTCTTCAGTTTGTGGCGTGTGCTCTTGCGTTAATATTCATGCTGGAATGTTAGCTGGCTTGATCTTGTGTAAATCCTATGCAGGCAACCACAGCTGGTGTTAGTTCATGAGTGCAGTGATGTCCAGAAAATGGTGTTTAGCGCTCCCTGACCTCTAGCTCTTACAGTCTCCCTGCTACCCCCTTTCTACAAAGTTTTCAGAGCCTTTTAGAGAGTGGGATGCTATAAATGTCCCATTTGTGGATGAGCACTTCACAGAGACTTACTTTATGTACTTCGACCAGGTGTGGGTTTTTGCATTAACCGACATTCACTGCTCAAAGCAACTTCTCTGCTGAGATCTGAAAGTTCTACTAATATATGAGTATAGAGACACAAATTTAGAAGAACAACGTCTGATACTATGTCCATGTAGTAGAATAATAATAGTAAGTTCATCCCGTCTGTCTATGAGCTCCCCAACCAGGTCTTGGCCAGATTTCATTACTAGAAACATTTATCCTCTGATGGATCAGAACTTACATGTCATTAAAAAACACTTGGTTACCGCCATATAATTTGTGCCACAATTATATCAATGGGCATCTCTTCCTATGTCAGTCATTGTCTACCTCACAGAGTTCACTGGTGAGTAATTCTGTTAATGACTTTCCTCCCCCAGCAGTCTGCATAACACCTCCCAGTACTAGGAAAGCTAGACAGCGAGGACAAAGCTTCCTGGTCAGTACCAAGTTTGATTTCTCCATGTCCTGTGGTCAAAACGTGTAGTGTCTCAGCAATAGCCCTCATGAACTTTAGAGCTATATGCCATTAGAAGCTGAAAGGAACGTGTACTTTCCCATACACATGAGCAAGCCAAGAAGAATAGAAGTGTATATTTTTTATTCTCCTGAGGTTATTGTAGGCTCTAAGGCTTACTGCCTCCCTCTGCTAACCTAGTCCTAGTCCTGGAAGCTTCTAGTCTTCATACAATCTAATATAGAATGTTTTCAGCCTCTGAGACTTATTGCTGAATAAGCTCCCTCCTTCTAGGTTCTTTCAGAGCTCTGACTGGCTGGTTTTTCTGGGCTAAAGTTATTCTGGGCCCAGTTATTCTGGGCCAAAACTCCTCTCCATGCTGACTGATTCAATGAGGCTTCTCTCTTTTTGCCTCTCCTGAATTGCTCTGCTTGGCCTCGTACTAACTCTAGCAATCTGTTCTAATCTTCTGGTTCCTTCTCATTCCCTGGCTTGTTGTGTCTTCAACTGTGTCTAGCCTGTTTTCTCTCTCTGTAACCTGTCTCTGTACAGCTCTCCCGGTAAACCTGTCTCTTTTCCTTTTCCCTTTGTGCTGTTCTCTCTTAAGTAGCTTCTTTTTCCTCTTCCATTCAATTAGACATCACTTTCAAACAAGCTAACCTTACCCTCATTGTTTGTGATTAAAGGTGTATGCTAAGGGATGTGAAACACCACAACTAGAAACAGGTATCTTCAGTGAATAATACAATCTTGGAGTTCAGAGTGTAATCAAATGTCCAAAACTAAAGAAGTGTGTTATTAGCAAGTGTGGACCTAGACTCCAGCTACTGCCATTATATAATAGAAATGAGACTTGAGCTGTAGGCAAAGATATCCAGACACAGACAGTATGCAAGGCTCATCTGCTTGCTTTACTTCCTTCTCTCATATTCCTACTCACCCAATGCCTTTGATTAGATCATTTTTCTGGAGATATCCACAATTTCTTTAAACTGGAGATTGGCTGATGTAGGAGAGAGATGCTGACATCTAGTTGAATGTACAATATCTCATCTGGCCAAGCATGCTATTGTATTCTTTATTTTACCTACAATGATTATGTGGGTCCAACTATGTTGAACTTCTTTTTTTGTTTCTATCTATATAACCATCTGTCTTATGCAACTGTTATTTGTCACTTTCCCCTTTGTTTCATAGTATTTTATTGCATTTTTGTGCCATAAAATAGTATTTTTTTAAACTCCTGCCTCCGTAGTGTTAAAAGGGGGGTCATTTCTTAGCTTTTTAGGGGTTTTATTTCTTTTTTTTATCTAACATTATACCGCTAACTCCATCACGACTATTGTTTATAACTAATAAACATCTGTGACATCTGTGACAATCTTTCACATATGTATATTATAGCTTGCTTATCCACGCTCATAATAATGGACGTCCAGGTTGATTATGTTTGAACTAGGGAATTCAGCAATTTACTCCTTTCTTTCCCACATTATTTCTGTGGTGACAGCTCAACTCTGAGGTCATGAATGCTCTAGGGTGAATCAACCCGAATGGGTAATGGAGTAATAGAAAGTACCTGGAGTAAAAGTGTAAATTGGTTAATATTTTTTTAAAAAAATTTACAAATTTGACTAAAGAGACATCTCAGCAGCAAAGAGCACCTGATTGAACAAACTAAGGTGTGCCCAACCCTCGGCAGTTAAGAGCAACTGATCTCAATCAAGAGATAATATGCAAATGAGGGTGAACTATGGAAGCCTTAAGAATGCTCCTTTTCTTATACAACCCCCTGCAGGTATAAACTATCTAATCAAAGCCAAGCATCTGATTCAGATGACCTGATTTCAGTTCCCAATACCCATGTCAGGCAGCTTACAACTGCCTGTAATACCAGCTTTAGACTATCTGATACCCCTGAACTCCTTGAACTTCACACTCATGTCTACAAACCCACACAGAGACATATAATTTAAAAGAATAAAATGTTTAAGAAATAGCCAGACTCAAACTCAATGGGTTTTGCTTAATCATAGCCTAACATTGGTCCAAAAGATCAGTGTCAGGGGGAAAGAGTGTGGAGGTGTCTCCTGCCATTAAGCCCATGTACTTACAGAGCATCTCAAAGTACTTGCTTTGCTGATGCATTATCTGGACTAAAAATACACTGTGTGGCGTAGTATATTTTGCTCACCCCTGTGAAGAAACAGCATATGTGGGTTAGAGAACGTTAACAAATAATGTGTCTGGCTCACCCACACAATTGGCATCTTTCAGCCATGTTTTAGATTACCTCTTCATGTATCAGGGAACATTGGCTCTGCTAACACTACACTATCATTAGTGCTAATGCCATAGGAATCTAGATTCCTTTACACATTTTCTTTCCTCTGTCACTATGCAGCATTCTGTGATACTGACAAGTGTCACTTAGAGACAAAATACTGGAAAGAAAATAATTTTCCTGGGGATTCTGGGCATGAAATATGTTTATAAAAGGAAAGAAAGTTTAGATTGTTTACAAAATGATTTAGAGACCCAATTTGCTTTGAGGATTTCCTTTCTTTTCAATTCCTCTCTGTACAGCATGCAAAGGCTGCCGTGGGGAAAATGCAAAGAGCTCAGGGTAAAGCGAGGGCGGTATACGTGATACCATTTTCACTTTCTCGGCAACTGGACAATCAACTTCTTAGTTATTTAATTAGCTGCTAGCTTCCCAGTGTCAATTCAAAAACATCTTCCAAATGACATCATATGCTTGCATATGAAGGACTGTAGCATTTGTTCAACATTAAAACCAAATTGGAAATTATTTGGAGAAAGTATTTTTTCTTGATTCTATACCAGGTCTCCTCCAATATACTTCTCATAGAAAATCAGAGTTCAAACAGGTTGGACTTTATTATATTTTAATAACCTTTTAGTTTAGATTAATATTACATTATAGGAATGCTGTAAACGTAATTTTATATTTACAGGAAACATAATAAAAGCAGCTATTTACCATATGCACTTCAAACTATCTTCACTAATCACATATTATGTTGTATGTTACCATGTATGATATGTCAAAATTGAGAGATTAATATTGAAACTTGTTTAAACTCTAGCTTTTATTCAATTTTCCCCACTAATATCCTTTCTATATGCTGGGATTCTATTCATGTTATAACAGAGCATTTAAAAAATTACATGTTAAATGGAAGAGAACCAACAAATTATAAATGAAAGAAGACCCTTTATGGTCTAAGCACACCACTACTTATTGGATTTGGCAAAATCTTTATCAATACATGATGGAAAGGGACAGCAATGGGATGATGGAAATAAAAATGAGCTGCTATGTAAGATTGCCTTCGAAGCTTCTAGTTCAGTGTCAGCTTGTATGTAATGCACTCAGCTATAGGGTCTTATAATGTTCTGGAGGGTAGCCAGTAGCAATGGCAGTAGCCTGTATTGTTTGGGAATGGTCTTTTGAAACCTCTTGACCAAAAGGAGGTATCTGACAACTGCCACTGGGCTTTTGTTTAGTAACCTCATGGTGTGTGACAAAGGTATTAATTCCTTTATAGTATATCTCCATTTAAACTTATATATAAGTCGATGTGTGCACAAAGGTATGAGGCAAAACTGGAGACTTGAGGGTAGTGAGGACAGCCTGGGGTGAGTAGTCAGTAATGCCACCTGGGTGTGTGGTGCCACTGAGGACCATCTCTGGGTCTGTAGTCCAGCAGCACAGACTGGGTCTGTTACCACCAAAGGCCAGGTAGATGTTCCTAATCTTGGCTGTTGCCTGGGAACATATTGATGTTTGAGGACTGTGCAGAAATGGCCCCACCTTGGTCCTGGGAACATGAGAGCAGGAGAGATGACCCCACCCGTAGCCAACTACAGTTCACAGGGGAGCAGGCCTTCCACATTGCCCAGCATGGGAGATCTGGCCCTACCACTCATCTCTCATGTGGAGGTGTGGACTACAGAGAGATGCCCCTGACCTCACCCCTTGCCTCCACTGTCAGGAAGGAAAGCTAGCCTTCAAAGGTCTTAAGGGTGGGAGAGCTGTTGCTGCCCCTCCCCTGCTGTAACATTCAGGATAGCAGGCCTTGCAAGTCACCTGGTCAGCACAGTGAAGCTGGCCTTGGATGTGGAGGTTACAGGTGAGCAGCCGGAGAATGAGATTACAGGAGAGACTATCTTGCCTCTTGTCTGTTGGGCAGAGGCATGGACTAGAGAGAGATACCCTCCTCCTCTCCCTCATCCCTTGTCATCTATGGTAGGCAGGAGAGCTGGCCCAGGGGTTATGAGAATTGGAGAACTTGCCATGTCTCTTACCTGCTGCAATACTTGGGAGACCATACCCTGCACCTTGCTTGGGCAGCAGGGTAAAGCTGGCCCTAGTAGAGGGGTTTGCTGATGAGTCAGCTCTGAGGGCATGAAAGCAGGAGATATCTGATCACTTCACATACCCTTCAGGCCTGGATCCAGGGCTTTGAATTGGCCCATCTCGACATCTGTCCCATGCATGACATGCTGGAGTATACGAAGGAGCTGGTCCTGTGGATCTAAAACAGTATGACCTCCATGACAGAAGGCAACAACATTCTTTCCAACTTCACCTGGAGTCCCAGAGAGGCTCCAGTATTCATAACATAACAGAAGCCAGAGGCCTCATACGAGACCAACAAATCATTGCAATGAACATCTGCAAGCAAAGAATTGAGGACAAAATAGTATACTGAGTATGGAGAACATACTGTGACACACTACAGATGTCAATGATTTTTTTTCTCTTTAAAAGGTTGCAAGGTGGAGGTAGATATAAGGGAGAGGAGATGAGGGATTTTTCGATGCGTGATGAAATACAAAAGAACCAATAAAAATTTAGGAAAATTTAGTAAACTTATTCTAATCTTTTAAGTATCATTATGCATCTATGTGACCCTCCAAAAATGCAATTAACTAACTAGCTCTCAGCCAATGTCTTATAAAATGGAAACAGAGTTTCACCTACTTACTCATCTGAGGGAGTTTGGAGGAACAAATGACAGAGTATCCATGAAGTTGGCCTTCATCAAAAGAAGACAAGGAGGTATTCATTTTCAAGCTACAAGTTAATAAAAATAAGAATGTGGTTCTGTTCAAAACAATGTAGGAAGATTTTTCTATCAAATCTATTTTTTTATTGTCATCCAAACTGCCATGGTTGACAATGGGGAAAATTTAGTCAGATGGTATAAGCTTTTAATTATCAGTCTGGTAATCTAAGAAGGTACAGCACAGTTTCTATAGTGAGTAATAGTGCACTTTATATACTTGAGCTTGGGAAAAAGAATAATCTCATATCTGAGTAATTTCATACACTATCAGAAAAACTATATGAAATGCTATATTCATTAATTTGCTTGATTGCACTAATCATCTTACAATTCATTCTTAAATCAGAAGATTTCATTAATTTCATCTTAAGTAAATATAATTTTGTTTTACTTATGCTTCAATAAAGCTGTGTTGGAGTAGTACTTTCAAATCCTAAGTTTGATACTGTTGATCTCAATCACAATGTTTCTACCTTTTGATAGTTCTTCGTATTTCAATGACAAATTGGTTGTGACCTACTGAGGTAACGATATTTCCATCTCCTACAGCTAGGCATCAGAGAAAGAAAACTGGCTAAGAAGTGAAAAATAAATTAACTAGATATTATATCTATGTAACTGAACAAAGAACTCTTAATGACTTTATTGTACTTATTACCCATTATATTTGGAATGTCACAAGAAGTTTCAGAAGCGTTTTCTATAAATTTACATACTTGTATAGCAGTTGGATATTAAAAACATCAAGGATCATAAAACATGATGAGTTTCTAATTTCAAAATGGTCCTTTTCAAGGTTGCACAATGAGGTAACTAAATATCTGAATCCACATAATAATTTGGATTGAAATAGTAATTCAAAGGACCCGACTCTTTATTAATCAGTTGGCAAAGCTAATTCTAGATAATGTATACATTTTAGGCTAATGTTCCGAGTTAGGCTCATCCTAACTAATCATCCCTAGTGAGTTTTTAGCTACTATTTGTCTATTTTGTTTATCCATGCTTGAAAAGCAATTTTTGATGCACTGGGCAGGCAGACTCACTTATCTTCCTCAGTTGAAGTTCTCTTGTTCCATGAGAAAACTGGCCCCGGAAGCTTTAGTAGATTGCTGAAGTCCTCCAGATAAGTGTTTTAAATGCCTGTGAGAAATGTGTTGATCTGAAAAGAGAATGGGATACTAGTTTTGAGCTAGTTCATTCCATTAGTAGTGATGTTAAGAATAATCACATGTTCTATCTCAAACTGCCAGGCTACACTTGCTGATGTATGCAAGGTTCACAGCTGGGTAAGACTGAGGGCCACTCTTCTACTCTGGTAGCCTGCAAAACGTCTTTCAACATTATGGAAGCTAGATGGTTGGGAAGAAACTTCCTGGTCAGTACCATCTTATGTTTCTCATGTTCTATGACTTAATCATGTCAGGTCTTTGGCAAGAGAGTGTTTCCACCTATCCCCGGGTCAGTTAATAACAATGAAAATAGTCTGTACTATTTTGAGGTCTATGGGATTTCACTGAACAATGTATTCTTGGTACTGGACACTTTATTTATCACCCCATGGTTTCCAGTAAGGACACCATCCTCCCATTAGAGGATAACTCCGTGTAAGGTTTTTTAATACATGAATATATGTTAGGAAGCTCATATAGTAGCATGCTTTCATATGACTTTCCCAAAAGACCTGTAGTGTTAGTCATTCCTACTCATATTCTCATCCCTACCTTGCTCACCCACCTTTCTTCTCATTCTACCCTTCTTGTTTCATTATTTCCATTTCTCTCCAGACCTTTGTGTTCTAGCTCCCTTATCTTGGAGGACCCCTCCGCATAGCTCCTTACCACTTGCCTGACATCTAAGGGTAGTCTAAGTGAAACACACATACGGAAAATTTTGGAGCTGACACTCACAAATGAGAGGAAATAGACATTTTTCCTTTGGAGTCTGGATTGCCTTATTCACAGTTATTGTTTCTAGTTCCATCCATTTACCTGGGAATTTCATTTTTCTTACCAGTTAAATAACATACTATCATGTCAACATACCACATTTCCATTATCCATTCATAAGTTTATGGGCATCTAGGCTCTTTCTATTTCCTAGTTCTCATGACTAGAGCATAATAGACATAGATGAGCGAGCATTTCTGCAGTAGGATGTAGAGCCTATGGGTATATACCTATAGCGGGACAGTATTGTAGGTCAACATTTGACTTTTTGAGGAAAATCTAGCTGCTGTTCTCAACCTTCCTAATGCTGTGTTCCGTCAATACAGTTCCTCATATTCTGGTACTCCTCAATAATAACATTATTTTTGTTGCTTCGTATCTGTAATTTTTCTACTGTCATGAATCATAATGTAAATATCTGATATGTAGGATATCTGATATGCAACTCCCAGTGGGGTTGTGACCACAGCTTGAGAACTGCTGCTCTACAGGAGATTCCAGCGACCACACCGGTTTGCATTCTCATTAGCAGTGAATAAGTGTTCTCCTTCTTCCACATCTGTGCCAACACTGTTGTTGTTGTTGCTGTTGTTGTTGTTGTTGTTTGCTTTTTAGATTTTCATCATCCTGGCTAGGGTAAGATGAAGTCTCAGAGTAGTTTTAATTTGAAATTCCATGATGGCTATGAATATTGAACATTTAAGAAACTGTTTCTCACTTATTTGTTTTATTATTTGAGAACTCTCTTTAGATTCGTGTCACGTTTGATTTTTTGTAATCTTTCCTTCCAATACCCATCACTTGTACTTTCTCAAAACCCTCCCATGTGGATCCTTCCAAGCTGATAGCCCTTTTCTATATTTATTATTCTTATATATACTGTATATTTACTCATTTTGATTTATTTGGTATGAGTGTTTTGTATACACACATCTGTGCAGCATGTATGTGCAGGAGTTTAAAAGAAGGCATGGATCCCCCAAAATCCATATAGTTCTTTTCAAGAGCAATTAGTGCTCTTACCTGTTATATAATCTTTCCAGTCCTTTTATGCTCCATGTTTTAATTTACTTGTTTGTTTTCTTGATGTTTGTTGTTGTTCTTTATATAAAGATACAAACTCTTTGTCAGATGTATAGATTCTAAAGGTCTTTCTCATTCTCTAGGTTATTGCTTCTCTAGAATGATGATGTCCTTTGCTATAAACAGCCTTTTAGTCTTTATGCTTTCACTACTGGGATCCTAGTCAGAAAGTCCTTTCCTATGACTATAAATCAAATGTATTCCTCCTTTCTGAATTATCAGATTCAGGGTGTCAGGTCTTATGCCAAGGTTCTTAATCCATTTGGAGTTGATTTTCATACAAAGTGAGAGATGAAGATCTACTTTTATCCCTCCATTTGTAACTATCCAGTTTGTCCAGCAATACTCGCTGAACATTTTATCTTTCCTTCCAGTGTATGGTGCTGAGCTCTTTGTCAAAATGCAGATGGCTGTCAAAGCAAGGACTGAAATATGTGACTCCTCAGTTCTTTTCTATTAATCAATATATCTGTGTCTATGCCAGACAAGACCACACTGTTCTTTTCCGAAGAGGGCAGAGAACATATTTATTGTTAACAATTGTTGGTAATTGTCAGTTCTTTTCTATTGAAAATATATTTTTTCATACAACATATTCTGTGTTCCCATACCCGCAACTCTTCCCAGATTCTCCCCCCACTTCCTCACCAATCCAAATCTATACTCTTTGTTTTTCTTTATCATTAGAACACAAAGAGACCCAGCAGACTCCAGGACTATCTGCCCTGTTGAGACAGCCATCCTTCCAGTCCAACAGCACCAGACACTCCCACAGACAGCTTGACTCCTTAGGAGGTCCAACGTAATCAGGCTCTCAGGGTGACACACACCCCACCCCAGTATCTGGCCCAACTAGGACCTCCACTGGTCTAGCAGGAGGCAGGGCCTATCCACTCAGCTGGAAAACACTCCATTTAGCTTGACTGCAAACTGCCTGGGCAGACCTAGCACTGGGAGACTTCTCACACCAAGAGACAGCTTGATCCAGGAGACCTTCATTTTTTTTTTTCTTTTTTTTCATCTTATTAACTTCTGTATTTCTATTTACATTTCAATTATTATTCTTTTCACGGCTTCCCCGCCAACATCCCCTAGCTCCTCCCCCCCCTTCTATATGGGTGTTCCCTCCCCATCCCCTCCCCCCTTTACCGCCTTCCCCAAAAAACAATTGCCGTCGGCATTGGGGGTTCAGTCTTGGCAGGACCCAGGGCTTCCCCTTCCACTGGTGCTCTTACTAGGCTATTCATTGCTACCTATGAGGTTGGAGCCCAGGGTCAGTCAATGTATAGTCTTTGGGTAGTGGCTTAGTCCCTGGGAAGCTCTGGTTATTACATGGTTGTTCATATAGTCTCAAGTTCTTCAAGCTCTTTCAGTCCTTTCTGAATCCTTCCAACAGGGGTCCCATTCCTAGTTCAGTATTTGCTGCACAGTATCTGGCTCATGTATTTGCCATTTATTCTGGCTGTGTCTCTCAGGAGAGATCTATATCCCGGTTCCTGTCAGCTCGCAATTTCTTTTGCTTTGCATCTTATCTAGCCAGAATAATATGTATGGGCCATGGGGGCAGGCTCTGAAAATGCCCTTTCAGCTCTATTCTCCCAAACTTTTGCCTCCCATTCCAGGAGGACCTTCATAAATCCAGGCTCACAGGAAATAGGTTCAACCCAGATATCCCTCAATGAAGACTTGGTACAGAAAATGTGGTAAGTATTTACAAATGGAATACTGTTTCAGCTATAAAAAACAAGAACTCACAAATTAGTAAAATGGATGAATCTAGAAAATATCCTGGAGTGAGGTAATCTCAGACCTTAAAAGAGACATACATGAGAATGTACTTCTTTGATAAGTGGATATTAAACTCAAATGCTCAGAATACCTAAGATACAACTTACATAGCATATGAAGCCAGCAAGAAGGAAGGCCAAGTGTGGAAGTTTGAATCACAAGAAAAGGACAAAACAATTACTGGAATATAGAGAGAGGAAAAATTAGGTAGTAGAGGAAGGGGTGAGGTGAGGGAAAAAGAAGGGCAGGATCACTAAGGAAAGAGATAGAGAAAATCCAGAGGGCTTGTAATGAATAGAAATAAGCATTGGGGGGGGGGGAGGGTGGAATGGGGCAGTAGACCACTAGAAAGTTCCAGCAATCAGGGGATGGAGATGCCCCAGGACTCAGTGGAAATGACATTAGCTGAAATAATCAACAGCAGGAAGATAAACATGAGGAGACCTCAACGGGCAGTAGGAGAAACATGAGATCCCCAGTTAAGTGGGATGGGGGCTACCCTCCCATCTCAAAAAATTTTAACCCAGAATTGTTTCTGTCTAAAGGAAAGGGTAGGGACAAGAAAATGAGCAGAGACTGAAGGAAAGGCCATTCAGAGATTGACTGCTCACCTGGGGGATCCATCCACATGCAGCCACTAAACCCAGTCACTATTATGCTGATGCCAAGAAGTGCTTAAGGACAGGGCTGATATGGATGTCTCTGAGAGGCTCTGGTAGAAACCACTGATACAGATGAGGATGCTTGCAGCCAATCATGGACTGACACAGGGACCCCTAAAAGATTGAGTTAGAGAAAAGGACTGAAGGAGCTGAAGGTTTGCAAACCCATAGGAAGAACAATATCAACCAACCAGACCCCACATAAGCTCCTGGAGACTAAAACCGCAAGAAAGAGTACACATGGAGCGACCCATGGCTCCAACTGCATATGTAGCAGAGGATGGCATTGTCTGGCATCAGTGGCAGGGGAGGCCCTGTTGCCCCAACAAAAGGGGATGATGGAGGGGTGAGGTGGGAATGTGTGGATGGGTTGGGAAGCGCATTCTCAGAGGCAAATGGGAGGAGGAACGGGGTGGGAGGATTGTGGAGGGGAGAGTGGGAAGGAGGACAACACTTGAAATGTAAATAAATAAAGTAATTAATAGAAAAACACAGACATCTAAAATAATAGCAATAATAAAATAAAATCAAACAAACCAGAGTAGGGCAAAACAAACAATCAGACAGGCAAGTAGCCAAAGAAAAAGCAGAAGAAACACACGTAGACTCTGAGATGTACACATTCAAAAACACAGAAAAGGCATAAAAACAAACCCAGAAATGATAATATACAAGCAAAAGACATGTAAGGTTTTAAAAATAGAACTCTTCAAATACTATTGAGTTTGCTCTGTGTTGGCCATATGCTGCTGAGTATAGGTCCTGTGCTTAAACGCGGTTTGCATACCCAGTGAGACTCTGTTGTAAAAGACTAAGTTTTTGTTTTTTGAGTGCTTTTCAATTAGATATAGCCTTTTCAACTTTCTTACATTTGTTCAGACTTTCTTTTTTAAGATTTATTTTTATTTTATGTATATGAGTACACTGTTGCTGTCATATTTTATGTATATGAGTACACTGTTGCTGTCCTCAGATATACCAGAAGAGGGTTTCAGATCCCATTACAAATGATTGTGAGCCAACATGTGGGTGCTGGGAATTGAACTCAGGACCTCTGGAATAGCAGTCCAAAGTGTTTTAACTGCTGGTTATTTATTTTTTTAGCCCCTTGTTCAGCCTTTTTCTATTTTCTTATTATATGGGTACATTTTTAAATAAATTTCCATGGGGCATCTGAAAACAAATAAATATGTGCTCTTCCTGTTTGGAAGAATACTTATAGTTGTTCATTCCATTTGGTTTATGATGTAATTTTCCCCAACTATTTTTTTATTCACTTTATATCCCTATCACTGTCCCCTTCCTCTCCTCCCAGTCCCACCGTTACACATACCTCTCCCATTGTCCTCTCCACTTCTCCTCAGGGGAAGTCCCCCTTGCGTACCACCCTGCCCTGGGACATCTAGTCCCAGAAGGACTAGGCACATCCTCTCCCGCTGAGAACTAACCAGGCAGTCCAGGGAGGGGGAAAGGATCCAATGTCAGGGAACACACAGCACCTACTCCACTTGTTAGGGGACCAACATGAAGACCAAGCTGTACAGATGGATAAGGGCCTAGGTCCAGCTCCGGAATGTTCCCTGGTTGGTGGTGCAGTCTCTGTTAGCCTGTGTGGACACAGGTTAGTTGACTCTGTAGGTCTTCTTGTGGTGTCTTTGACCCCTCTGACTTGCTCACTTCCATCCTCCACTCTTCTATAAGGTTCTGCAAGCTCCACCAGATTTTTGGCTATGAGTTTCTGTAGCTATCTTGTTCTGACACTGGATGAAGCTTTTCAGGAGACAGTTATGCTAGGTTCCTGTCTGCACGCATAGCAGAGTACATTATCATTGTGCCATTTAATTCCAGAGTTTCTATGTTTAGCCCTCTCTGGGTGATCTGTCAATTGGTAAAAGCAGAATATTAAGTCACCTACTATTTTAGTGTTGTGATTAATTGGTGATTTTTTTATACAATAATATTAAATTTTCTAATATATTGCATGTAAATAATTACCTCAAAGTTTTAGACTTTACAAAAAAGCAAAACAATGTTGCCATATACAGAGATTAGAAAAATCTATTATGTTTTAGCGAGATCAGGAATTGAAAATTGGGTGTGTCCACTTTATTTATTTATTTAATAATTTATTATTTCACAATTTCATAGATGCATATAATGTATTTCAATCATATTTGGTCTCTACTCCCCTCTCTGACTCTTCCTAGCCCACTTCCACTCCCTGCTCCCAACTTCATGTATTTTTTTCATAAGTCACTGAGTCCAATTAGTGCTGCTCATACCTGTATAAATACGGAGTCTTGATGTGCCAAGTTTGAGATGTCACCCCGGTGTCAAAGTGAGTCACATAGATAGTTGGAGTCAGCATTTATTGATAGTGTATACTATTAAGACACTTCTAGGAAACAAGTATTACAAAGTAGTAGGACTGAGCTTTGGGTACTTCAACACTTGGAATGAGTAAGTCAAGAAAAAGCCAGCAAAAGGAATCCAAGAAAAAAAATGGCTGCAGAGATAAGAAGGCAGACATGTGAGTGTATCAGCTTAGAAGTGAAGAAGGCAGGAGAAGGGAAAATCAACTGAGGGAAACTATGCCAACAGGCCAACGGAGAGCTGGTACTCTTCAGAAGAGCATGTTTGGAGGAGTAGTGGAATCTAAACCCTTATTAGAATGTATTTAGGACAGTGTAGGAGGTAAGAAATCCATGGCTAGAAACAGGCAACCCTTTCCAGGAGTTATTCTATAAAAAGAAAAAGGAAAAATAAAAGTGTCCCTGGAGGGAGAAGTAGAGGTTTTTGGTTTAAAGATGGGAGAGATAACGATATGTTATTATGTGATTAAGGAAGATTCAGCATAGAGAAAGGTTTTTAGTGCTCTCCTCCACCATGTGTTTATTAGTTTGAAATAGTAGAACTGAGGACAGTGGTAGGTCTTATGTTGTGCTACATGTAAGAATTAATTGGGAAATTTTTTTCTTCTTTTTTTTTAAATCCTCATGCTTAGAACAATTAAGCCAACATCTTTGTGGTTAGGCCCTAGATATTGGTGTGTGTGTGTGTGTGTGTGTGTGTGTGTGTGTGTGTGTGTGTGTGAAAGTATTGTTATACAGAAAACATTTGTTCTCTGTGTAGCTTCCTTTTCACCCTAAGGGTATAGGGGTACCATATTTAGTGGCAAAGTAGACAAACTAATATGTCACTATAAGTCATTAATATCTTAAAGAAATTATTGCAACCCCTCATCTATATGGCAGATAACTATCTAATCTGGTAAAGATGAGATATAACATAGATAATTTTTGATTGATGACAAAATGAAAAAGTCTACATTTCTCATTCTATTGATTCCACATCATAAGCATCAGGTTTGTTATTGTTTGTTTGTTTGTTTGTTTGTTTGTTTGTTTGGTTGGTTGGTTGGTTAGTTTTTCTGTTTGAGTCAGGTATTCTCGGCAGGCTGCCTGTCATGGTCTTTGTTTTGCATTTGCCATAGCAATCAGAATACTGCATGCCTAGTAGAGTGAAAAGCCATGCTCGCTCAAACCATGGACAATTCTCTTGACTCAAAATGAGCCATTGGGCTTTAGGGTTCTTTCCCCTTACCTTTAATGTTGAGAATACACATGCATCAGTAGGTCCAAAGGCTCTAGTATGCCCCACAAGAAGCCATATTGATGTCCTACTCTACTGTCATTGAAGAGATCGAAATTAGGTTCAATTAGAGAAAGAAGAAGGGACCAAGTAATTCCATCAACAGTCCAATCGTGCATATTTTCAAGGAAGAACTATCCAGTACCTAGTATATGTCCAGTACCTTTTTACATACTTGGAATTTTACCAACGACCAAAGCCTGGCTCTGCTAAATTACATTCTAATTGACAAAAGAAGAAATAAAATCAATAACATTTTATTTATTTTTGTCTATGAATGTTTACCCTTTATTCTCTTTTTTATGCTGACAGGATATATGGTTTTATATTATTTCATTTATGTTGGTCTTGGCTATAACACTTGCTTCAGTCAATAAAATATTGGTGGAAGTGATGAAAACAATTTTTTTATGTTTCTACTGCTAATTTTATTCAATAAGAAATATTTATGATTTTATTTTCCAAAAATTATACTTATGTGTTTATTTTTATATATTTATTATTGTGAATTATTTGTGTATTTTCTGTTCATTTAACGTATATATTTGAGTAAATTTAAGTTTGAAAGTATGCCTTTTAAAATGTTTGTTTGTTTGTTTGTTTGTTTATATAATGTGTGGAGGCCATCCATAGCACATACGTAAGAGGCAAGATAATTTCTAAAAGTTGGTTCTTTTCCTCTACCATCACCGTTCTGAGCTTTGAACTCAGGCTTTATTGTCTAACACAAATATCTGCTAAGCCATCATGCAAACCCTAAATACATGGTTTGAAAGCATACATATTGCAAAGCATGCTTTCTGTATACAGTGCAATTTTTCTTTCTTTCTTTTTTTTTTGAAAACAAAATTTTAAAAATGTGCTTGCATATATCAAACTTGCTTTCTAGTACTTTCACCCTAAACATAAAATATACATATCCTTGACAACTTGAAAACGCGTTAGAGGCCTTATGAGGATCAGAAGAAGATCAGACCAAAATCACAACTCGAAAACCAATTCAAGTTTATATAGAAATGTAGTTGAAATAACTAATTGTCGTTCTAATCACCAACAATTTGAGGTAGTAAGTTTTTAGTTGGTTTTCTTGATTGTGGGATGAAACACCCTTGCAAAAGCAATTTAATGGCGTAAGGAGTTATTTTGACTCACTCTTCAAGCTACAGTCCCTCATGGTGGTGAAGTCAAGGCAGCAGGAGCTTGAAAAGTTAGGCATATTGCATTCATGGTCACAATATAGAAAGCAATGAATGCACATGACAAATTTTCTTTTTTACCTTTTTGAGCCTGGGGCAGGCCGTAGTCTATGTCCTTCAACAGCTAATAATCTAATAGAAAATTAGGGAGCTTTCTGAACTAAGCATCAAAAGAATAGATCAGACCAACTGGTAAATAAAAAGAAGAGATCCCTAGAATGTAAAGCAGCAAAGAATGAGAAACACATATAATACATCCTGGTTCTCTGGCCTTTCCATTCCCCTCTCCTGCAGTGTTCCCAAGCCTTTAGTGTTATCCTTGAAACAAACATCATAGGTGACTATTTAAACACCCCTTTCTCAGTAACTGACTGAATAATCGACAAAAATATTAGTTGAGTCAAATATCACCGGAGCAACATTATTATTCACATTGATATTTTTAGTGCGCTATATCCCCAATGTTAGAATACAAATTTCTCAAGCAGTTATGGTATATTCAACACGATGGATTATATAATGTAAAATTTCTTTCAGTACAATTTTAAGAGATTGATATTGTTAGAAGAATTTTGTAGATGTATTGAAATCCTAACTGTCAGTACCTCTGAATACGATTTTATCTGTAAATCAGGTCATCAGAGTGACCAGGTAAGGAGAGAAGCGATTCTGGTGGAGGAAAGTAGGCTTTTAATTCAAAACAGAAAGAGAGTATAGACATGTAAGGGCAACTTGACCTTGTAAGAAGGAATGGCTTCTACAGATGTAAACAGTGAGACATCAGCATTGCCAAAGCCCGCAGAAGACAGGAAAAAGCAAAATAGATTGTCTACAGGTGTCAGAGGAAGCATGGGTACACCAGCACGTGCTGAGCTTGAGTTTAGACTTCAAACTTCTAATACCATGATTCTATTCTTTGAAACCCTTCAGTTTGTGACATTTTCCTATGCCAATCCAAGTTCTATGTAATACAGATACCATAAGCCTAGTCTCTGACCCTGGTGAAATCAACTTAAAAATCAATGAAAAGATGTCTAGAGGGAAAATATTGGGAAATGAAGTCAAACATTTCAAACATCCAATTGGTGAAACAATAAGCCATATTGGAAATTATAAAATCGATCATTTCAATAAAGATCAATGAATTTGCAACTTCCTAGCAAGAATGATCAAGCGAAGGAAGAGCATAATTTACCAATATTAATCTAAAACTATGAAAAAATGTAACAATAATGTACTTGACATTCAGCTAAGAAGTTGAATGAAGTTAGTGAAATTGAAAAACAACAAGGAAACATGACATCGAAAGTGGTTCAAGGATCCAGATGCCCTTCAACAGAGGAATGGATACAGAAAATGTGGTACGTCTACACAATGGAATATTACTCAGCTATCAAAAACAATGACTTTATGAAATTCATAGGCAAATGAATGCAACTGGAAAATATCATCCTGAGTGAGGTAACCCAATCACAGAAAAACACACATGTTATGCATTCATTGATAAGTGGCTATTAGCCCAAATGCTTGAATTGCCCTAGATGCACAGAACACACGAAACTCAAGAGAGATGAGTAAAATGCAAATGCTTCACTCCTTCTTTAAAAGGGGAACAAGAATACCCTTGGGAGGGAATAGGGAGGCAAAGTTTAAAACAGAGGCAGAAGGAACACCCATTCAGATCCTGCACCACACATCCTCCATACATACACAGCCACAAAACTAGACAAGATGGATGAAGCAAAGAAGTGCAGGCTGACAGGATCCGGATGTAGATCTCTCCTGAGAGACACAGCCAGAATACAGCAAATACAGAGGCGAATGCCAGCAGCAAACCACTGAACTGAGAATGGGACCCCCGTTGAAGGAATCAGAGAAAGGACTGGAAGAGCTTAAAGGGACTCGAGACCCCATATGAACAACAATGCCAACCAACCAGAGCTTCCAGGGACTAAGCCACTACCTAAAGACTATACATGGACTGACCCTGGGCTCCAACCACATAGGTAGCAATGAATAGCCTAGTAAGAGCACCAGTGGAAGGGGAAGCCTTTGGTCCTGCCAAGACTGAACCCCCAGTGAACGTGATTGTTGGGGGGAGGGCGGTAAATGGGGGGAGGAGGGGGAGGGGGAGGGGGAAGGGTTAGGGGGATGTTGGCCCGGAAACCGGTAAAGGGAATAACATTCGAAATGTAAATAAGAAATACTCAAGTTAATAAAAAAAAGAATAAAAAAATGTTAACATAAGATATCTATTAGATCTACTGTGCTAGCAAACAATTGGTTATACTATTAAAAAGTTAATTCCATTTACAAGGCTGTAAACATGAACTGCACCAAATCTGCACCAGCAGCCTGATGAAGATTGCTGGCTTACTTCCTGGTTTGGAGAAGGCTGTGTTTTTGCTGATTCCTCCCATGATGGAAAAGATGAACAAGCCTTCTTTGGCTTCTTTTACATGCACACTATCCCATTTATAAAGATTTCATCCTCACAACCCAGTTACCTTCCAGTACCACCCCTTTGGAAGTTAGAATATCTTTTGGCACAAAGACGTTCAAACCAGAGTCCCACATAATAATAAATTCCATAGGGTCATGTATATAACATAAAAGATAACGGTCTGAAAATGAGCATGCGTTAAAGAGACTCAGCATAGAAGATCTATGATTGTGTGCTGACCTTATAGCTTTACAGTGGAAAGCTAGGCTAACATAGATGAAGCTCTGAGTCTGGTCCAGCAACACCCCCCCCCACATGGATATCTTAATGCCAAATGCTCACATGGCTTTACAGTCAACATCATTAGAATTTAAAGAGCTGCATATTAAAAATCACCATGATTTACTACTGCAGAATTGTGAGAAAGGCTTAGTTAGGAACCAAACTCAAGACCCAAAGTCTTAGTGGAGGTTCAATGAAGTTGATCAGAGGTCTTTAATCTAATTATGTTCCTGAATGGTAATTATGAACTTAGTTTTCCCAATGCCAAAACTTCTGTTTCAGTGGTTTTCTTTTCTGGATATATATTATATATTATATATATAGTATAATTATTATATTATTATAATTATCTAGATATTGATATTTTAAAAGGTTCTCCAAAAGAGTCTAATGTATAGGCCAAGGAAGGTTGATAGTTCAGTTAAGATGCACTGGATTGGCCTTATAGATATAAAAGTTTTTGAGAGTCTAATGAAAGTGATAACATCATTCGAACTGAGTGCCTTAGACAGCTTGTCTCTTCAAAGTCAGAATCTCCAGATTTTCCCCAAATTCTTATACAATGTGTTTATTTCTAGACTGGCATGAATCATTAATTACGCTGCTTCAATACTCACCCAGATCACATTGTAAATATTTGCTACCCAGTACTTGTACCAGTCTGGTAGACAGTGTTGAGAGCCACTGATCTAGTTAATTCAGACTAGTGTGTGAGCATTTTATCTCTACCACACCAAATATTTACTCTCCTTTCAGATGGTCTCTGACTTAGGGGTGGAATAATGCTTTTTCAACTTTATGAAAGCAATATATCTTGAACAGAGACTACATCCAAAATTAGGGATTTGTTGCCATATTTCCCCACCCTGGGTTACAAATATGTGGAACAATGCTTTTATGATGTACTGACATATTGAGCCACCACTCCCAATCAGCATACATGAGGTAAGCAACCAAAACTTCACCATCATGATGCTAGGCTGTGTATTCAAAACTTACATGGATTCATTGTCTTATTTATATATATTTACATATATATTTATTCATTTGCATGTATTTGCATATACATATATGTAAATTCGGGTGCATCTATCAGTACAGAATCCCATAGCACACAAGGGAATATTTATACATTTCTACCTTTATCAATTCATATAACTTATAACTGAATTTGAAACCTTAGACAAGTGACCTCATGGCTCCTATTACCATCTGCAAAATGGCAGAATTGAACTAGGTCCTTTTAAACATCACTTTCGAACTTGAGTTGTATGGAACTGTAAATCCTAAGTTTGGCCAAGCCCCAGATCACTCAGATCCAAAGTAGAAAACGAAAGCCTGTGCTTGCTCATTGTGCATGTTCCTTCCTGGGAGCCAAGATTCCTTATCTGAAACCTCATTTTCTTCTTCCCTACCAAGTTATAGGCTTGGAACTTGAAGCATGAAGATGAATTCTCCTTTACGCTGGCCAAAGATGCAAATGTTATTAAAGTTGAATTTAGCCCACCCATGTTTAAGGCATGGTCCTGCCATTAGAGTTTACAACTTTCTATGCTAGTGATTTTCATGAAGGGGAACTACATACAAACGTGGTTCTTCTTTTCTGGTGTCATTTTTATTTACTGTTGGTTTCATTGAACAAACCCTTGTTTGTAGATTGTAGAGAAGAAGAATCAGTTAGCTTTTATTGGTCCCTCTAGAAACGTAAACAGCTTTAAGCTCTCCTCCCCATTTAATGCCTCTCTTGGCTCGGTGTTTCTTTGATTTTACAGTCTCACAGAAATTCTCCATTCTATGCCTCCTAAAGCACAGATTGTGTTTTCTGGATTCCTTCATTTCTTACTTGATCATTCCCAGGATAAGGTTCTCACATGACAACTAGAACCGTGAGGTGAGGTAGGGAGTTAGCAGTTATGCAGTTCACACATTCATTAGTGGACAGACTGATTACATGTGTTTCCAGATAAAGTAAGTGCCAGATCATTTCATTTCCTGCAGTGGAACTGTTTATATATATATATATATATATATATATATATATATATATATATATCTTGTATAAAGAACTCTGAATTGTTTATCTATAACACTAGTCTCTTGCTCCATGTCCTAAGTTGATGTCTCTCAAAATAATGAGCCCAACTCAAGTTGTATTCTAGAAGCTTGATACTCTACTTAGAGCACTCAACTCCATCTTCGTCCCAGATGCTCTCTCCAAATTCAACTGTTTGCCCCAATACGGAGTCTTTCAGATAGCCCTAAGTTAAATGATGACCACCAATTATGTTATAATAAAACAGGGGAAGGAAATATGTGATTTATTTCATTGTGAGAGTAGTGAGGACTGTTGCAATGCAAAAGAGACTATATTCACTCATCACCCAAAGTCTGGTTGGGGAAGATTGATCTTCAGAGGTCATATTGCCTTTTGACCCTTTGTGTCATCCCTTGAGATTATCTGTCATAGCAGGGACCAAAACTTTTGCAAATATCTTCTGTGGCAGAATCACTCAAAAATGCTATTAAAATGCAGATTCTGAGACAGTGTTGTGATCCATACCAGTAACCTCAGCACTTGGGATATAGAAAGAGGGAGAGCAGGAAGTTCAGGCTTATCCGTGGTTCCATGTGAGTACAAGGCTAACCTGGGCTTCATAAGACTTTATCACAAGGAAACAAACAAAAAGAGTAGATTCATAAGCTCTATGAAGATTAGTTTTCAATAAAACTTCAAAACTCATGAACCTGTGTCCTTTGTTTGCTTTAGTGTCTTGCTACTGCATAGGCTTCTTACAGAGCATCTACATCTGTGTACCACACCATTGCTTTTAGCATAGAGACATAAATTTAATCCTCTTCTACTCTAAATCGCTTTGTCACATCAACTGTCCTCTAAACATCAAGGGCAGCGCCATCTTCCCAGGATGCTGGGATCAAAGCGTAAATCCAGGTAGGACAATTGAGAACGTGTCATGATGCACTGTATAGCTGAACATTTTCCCCTACTGTGGGTATGTGTGTTTGTGTGTGTCTTATGTAAACCATGTTACTATTTCACAGACACTATTGTAGCAACAATTTTATAGTAAAAAATCTCTAATCCCTTATCAGGAGTGTGCTTCTGGAATTCAAACTAAAGGGGTCTGTGGAATCACTATTAAAAGTCTAAGAACCCCATAAAGCATTAATCAGAGCAGTGAAGTCTTCCAGATCTATGGAAATTTTATTTCCATTTAGATTCCCAGAGGCGATTCATTGTCTTGACTTTATTAAGGTCAAACTTAGAAGACATCCACATTCATCATCTGGCTAGTGCCCTTTCACTGTTACTAACTCAAAGCTTCGATTTGCCGGTTCTGATGCTACGTACTCCTAACTCCAGCTCCTAGGAACTAAAGCAGATGGGCTGTGAATTAGAGGCCAGTTTGCATTACATAGGCATGAATATGTTGGTGTTAAGTTATGCTGCTTTGATAGTTTCCATGGGATAATAATAAACTTGATCAAACACACATAATCCTCTAAAACTTGTTTTAAATGCATATTTTAATTAATTTCAACTATATCTAGATGTGTGTGTGTGTATGTGTGTGTGTGTGTGTGTGTGTGTGTGTGTGTGTGTGTGTGTGTGTGTGTGTGTCTGCATGTGGGTAGGTGCATGCTAGTACCAGTGTTTGCCGAGGCCAGAGGTGTGTATCCCTGCAGCTGGGGTTACAGACAGATATGAGCTATCTGACCTGGTGCTCATGACTTTTTTTTTTAATGCAGGGCTTAATCTTTCCCATTCAGTTAAATTCACTCCAAAAGCGGTCTTAGAGACACACCCATGGGCCTTTCTTACCAATATCCTAAGCAATTGTAAATCTGATAAAGCTGACAAAAAGCACAATCATAAAGAAAATAAGCAGAGAATTTGAATTAAATGGTTTATACATCGGCACAGATGAGAATTCATTGTTTAGCTCTGTAGCCCATTTTTAATAGGGTTATTTGGCTCTCTGGAGTCAAACTTCTTGAATTCTTTGCATATATTGGATATTAGGCCTCTATCAGATGTAGGATTGGTAAAGATCTTTTCACAATCTGTTGGTTGCTGTTTTGTCCTAATGGCAGTGTCCTTTGCCTTATAGAAGCTTTGCAATTTTATGAGGTTCCATTTGTTGATTCTTGATCTTAGAGCATAAGCCATTGGTGTTTTCTTCAGGAAATTTCCCCAGTGCCCATGTGTTCAAGACTCTGCCCCACTTTCTCTTCTATTAGTTTTAGTGTATCTGGTTTGATGTGGAACTCCTTGATCCACTTGGACTTAAGCTTTGTACAGGGTGATAAGAATGGATTGATTTGCATTCTTCTACATGCTGACCTCCAATTGAACCAGCACCATTTGTTGAAAATGCTATCTTTCTTCCATTGGATGGTTTTAACTCCTTTGTCAATGATCAAGTGACCATAGGTGTGTGGGTTCATTTCTGGGTCTTCAATTCTATTCCACTGAACTACCTGCCTGTCTCTGTACCAATACCATACAGTTTTTATGACTATTGCTCTGCAATACTGCTTGAGGTTAGGAATGGTGATTCCCCCAGAAGTTCTTTTATTGTTGAAGATAGTTTTTGCTATACTAGGTTTTTTGTTATTCCAGATGAATTTATAAATTATTCTTTCTAACTCTGTGTAGAATTGACTTGGGATTTCAATGGGGATTGTATGGAATCTGTAGATTGCTTTTGGCAAGATGGCCATTTTTACTATATTAATCCTGCCAATCCATGAGCATGGGAGATCTTTCCATCTTCTGAGATCTTCTTCAATTTCTTTCTTCAGAGACTTGATGTTCTTGTCATACAGATCTTTCACGTGCTTCGTTAGAGTCACATTGAGGTATTTTATATTATTTGGGACTATTGTAAAAGATGTCATTTCCCTAATTTCTTTCTCAGTCCATTTATCCTTTGAATAGAAGACTACTGATTTCTTTGAGTTAATTTTGTATCCAGTCATTTTGATGAAATTGTTTATCAGGATTAGGAGTTCTCTGGTGGAATTTTTGTGGTCACTTAAGTATACTATCATATCATCTGCAAATAGTGATTTTTTTATTAACTTGAGTATTTCTTATATACATTTCAAGTGTTATTCCCTTTCCCGGTTTCCGGGCAAACATCCCCCTCCCCCTCCCCTTCCTTATGGGTGTTCCCCTCCCAACCCTCCCCCCATTACCGCCCTCCCCCCAAAAGTCTAGTTCACTGGGGGTTCAGTCTTAACAGGACCCAGGGCTTCCCCAAATAGTGATATTTTGACTTCTTCTTTTCCCCCATTTGTATACCCCATTGATCTCCTTTTGTTGTCTAATTGCTCTGGCTAGGACTTTGAGTACTATATTGAATAGGTAGGGATAGAGTGGGCAACCTTGTTTATTCACTGAGAGGGCAAGGGGAGGGGTGTCCAGGGAGAAAAAAGAAGACAAATGATATAAAGAACCAAGAAAGAAGCAGATGCAAAGATCGATGGGAAGAAAGAATACAGATGAGAATTAAAAGGTGGCATATGGAAGAGCTTAACCACATCTGACCACTACTTGTGGGTCTCTGGGAGAGTCCCAAGCAAGGCAGGACATCAACAAGCTTCATAAAGCAGTGCTTCTCAACTTGTGGGGTTTTGACTTCTTGAGGGTAGCATATCAGAAATCCTGCATATCTGATATTTATATTAGGGTTTGTAACAGCAGCAAAATTATAGTTATAAAATAGCAATTAAGTAAATTTTATTGGAGGTCACCACAGTGTGAAGAACTGTATTAAAGGGTCTAGGCATTAGGAAGAGTGAGAACCATGCACCTAAGGTCTGGGAGAGCTCTGTCCACTGAAAGGTTCTCCTCCTCCTCCCCCCCTCCTCCTCTTTATTAACTTGGGTATTTCTTATTTACGTTTCAATCGTTATTCCCTTTCCCGGTTTCCAGGCCAACATCCCCCTAACCCCTCCCCCCCTTCTATATGGGTGTTCCCCTCCCAATCCTCCCCCCACATTACCGCCCTACTCCCAACAATCGTGTTCCCAGGGTATTTTTAATTGTATTAAATATTATCAGGACATCAAGTAAGAAAGGATATTAAAGACAATTGTTACATTAAATTCCACCTTTCATTATTTGTTTACCCCCTCCCACTTAAACCCTCAAAGTGGTAGTTTTTCTTTCTATATTTTGTGACAGGTTCTCACTACATAGACCTGACTTTCCTGGAATTTACTCTGTAGACCAGGCTGGCCTCAAACTCAGAGATCCTCACTTGCCTCTGCCTCTTAAAAGCTAGAATTAAAGGAGTATGCCACCATGCCCAGCTAAAGTGTTCGATTTTAATGACATCCAGGACTTCTCAGAGATCAAAATACATAGGAGACATTTGGTATATTGAGACTTTTATATACATATTTTTAAATTCAAACAGGTTATTCAATTTATGCTTTATTTTCAATGCTCACATTAAATAAAACATACTTTAACCATTTAGAAAGACAGGGAAAAGGTGTGTTTCTATCTGCCCACAATGAGTTAATGCTCAAAGTATTTTCCAACCATTGCAAATGTTTGGAGTCATGGCAGCTAAATAATGTCATGGGATTTTGGATATAATAGATACTGTTTTGTTAATTAGGGAGTTAGCTGATGACCACGAATCACTAATCCATAGCCTATTTCTAATTTAAATGTTCCACTACAGCTGGTCATGTTCTAGAAAATAATTGTGTAGTCAGAAGATGGTTGCCAAGTTTATCAACAAATAATTCACAGTTCAGGAAAGGTAGTGAGCTTAGTGCTGGAGCACAATTTTGAAATAATATGATGAATAGCTCCTGCTGTTGTTTCATTTTATGCTAGAAATTCGTCTGGGGAGCTTCCAAAGGCTATGGCAAAAGCCCTTTATGATCAGGATGCCCAGGCCACATGAACTGCTTCCTTGTCCCTATGCCTTTATACCTCGATGGCTTTGGGGGAAATTATAAATTTTTAAATAGGTTTTCAGAGATGAGATCCTTCAAACTCATCTTGACCCAAGAAGGGAGTGATGCATTTTTGAGGTTCAGTGTCCATGAAATGACATCATGCTATGGCTACTTACTCTTAAGGCACACCCTGGCCTTTGATCAAATGACCTAAATGTGAATTGGGGGTGGGGGGGCAGTGTGAGGGCAGGGAGATGTCCCTTAGAATTTTTTAATTCTAATTCTGTCAATTATGAAAAATTTCAAATGTGCTGTTACAAGCAGCCATTCATTTGAGAAACTTCAAAGCACTGTGCTGTCTCTCTGCCCATGGTTTCCTCATGTCAGGAGTTCAGAAGAAGCACAGTGGGAGGAGTTGCTTCTGCTAATGGTGTTGAGCTTTGGCTGGGAATATTTGAAGGCTGGCAGTGGCCGATGGGTGGGTTGGGGGAGGGCTGGGATCCTCAGAAGCTTTATTCACTCACGTGTCTAGTGCTTGGGCTGAGAGAATCCAAAATCTGAAAGAGCCAAACCAGGAGCCTGCATGTAGCCTTTTTACAGAACTGACTTACTGAACTATGTAGTATCTTTTGAGCAGTCAGATGGCTAACATGATGCCCAGAGTTCCAACCAGAAGTATTTTTAACAAGCAAAGTGCAAACAGAAAATCTCTCTCTCTCTCTCTCTCTCTCTCTCTCTCTCTCTCTCTCGTGTGTGTGTGTGTGTGGGTGGGTGCAATCCAGCCTCACAACTCACTTCCTAATATCCCAAGTATTACAAGATCACTTTTCTAGATTTTTTTCAATGAAGTTTTTCTTTTTATTTTAAGAGGTTATCAAGTATACTTAAAATATACTTATATTTTTATATATATTTCTTACTTACATTTCAAAGGTTATTCCCTTTCTCAGTTTCTTGTCCTTAAGCCCCCATCCCCGCTTTTCTAGATTTAACAGGAAGTTACAGAGACTCACGTAGTCATTCATAGGAAAGTGTAAAAGAAAAGGTATAACATGTTTTGAAATCATTGACATGGAAAAATACAGAGAAAATATAAAACTCACTGAAGTATACATGATCAATAATTTATACTTGAGGGATGGTGAGGCTGAAGAGACACCCAGCTCTCAGATCCACACCACGCTGCCTGTGGCAGCAGACACTACTAAGATGATCAAATACATGATGGTGAAGTGGAAAACATAGAAAAGTGGAATGTCATGTGCCCTATGAAGAGAGGCAGAACTGGACATGTGAGGGCAGTAACTGGTGTGAGAGAGGGCTGAGGCTGACGTGCTGTCATTGACCAGTAAGGTTAGTGGGGATGGAGCTTATGTAGACACAGACTCAGCCCCTGAACATGCTGCCCATCACAGGATCACCCTGGCTCTGGGCAATGGCAAAGGACACAGAAGTTAGGAAAGCTTCACTTTCTGGATTGAACCACCCAGAGGGACCACTGTGGTCTGTGATGCTGCCAGAGGTCATGTTGCTATCTGTGGTCCATTCTGCTACCCCAGTCCACAATGAAGTCCATGATGATTTGGTGATGTCCTTGGGTTTTGATGCCTTGGGGAGCTTTTGTGAGTGGCATGTGAAGCCTGAGGGCCATGATGGGACCCAAAGTCTATGATGCCACTAAGGGAAATGAGTGTGTTGTGGCACAAATATGACCAGAGGCTGTGTTGATGTCTGTGGCCCGTGTTACCACCTAAGAACATGTGGATATCTGTGGCCTGCACTGCTTCCTGAAGTCATGTTGACGTCCAAGGACCTTGCTACACTTGCCCCATCCCTTGCCAGGCACACTGCAGAGTAGCACTGGTGGTGGTGTAGGTGACAGAAAGCTGGCCCTGGTGGCTTGGGTGCAGGATAGCTGGCCTGCCTCTGCCAGGACTCCTTGAGATAATATGGGGAATTGGTGGAAGCCTGGAATGACCAACTCAGCTACTATCCAGGCCAAGATCCAGGGTTTTGAGTTGACCTACCCCAATATCTATCTTTGAGCTGTTAGAGTGGGTGAGGGGGCTGGTCCTGCAATATTATATGACGGAGAGGCATGGAATGCTAGAGAAGCAGAGTGGTATGTGTAAGGTAGAACTGGAGACTCAGAGTTAGGGTGTGATGGGTGACTCAGGTCAGTTGTGATGGGTGTGAGAGAAGGTGTGGTTGATAGGAGGTCATTGCCCAGAATGAGTGGAAAGATTGTTGTTTCCGTTGTTGTTGTTGCGCTCTACTGGTGGTGGTGGTAATTTTTAGTTTTTATTTTCTTTTGAGGGAGTTACAAAGGTTGGAACAGACATGGAAAAACTAAGCAATGAATGGGATTGAGATACATGATATGAAATTCCCAAAGAATCAATAAAAACATTATGTTGAAAATTGTTATACTCAAATATTCTTGCTATATTTACTTCAGACCATGTTTTTAATAAAATAAAATGTCACTGTTCAAGAAAGGGATCTACTGTATTGAGTTACCTCTTTCAGCATGCTGCCTAACCAGGTATTTTTCTTTATAATAGTAACCTCTATTTTGAAAACTTGCTAGATATTGTACACAATAATTTTTGAACTACAACTCCCCACAATCACATTGAGTCTTACAATCATCCTCCATTAACACACAGGCAAACCTGAGGCATAAAGGCAAATTGTCCATGATCAAAAAACTAACAACTCTATTCACCTACAAAAATTACTTATATAGAGCCTACTACATGACCCTTTGCCTTAGTCATAGAACTAATAATCTAGTGGAGTCAGAAACATTATGAGGGCAATTGACCAAAGTCTTAAGGAGTGCTTGAGGATGGGAGCTAGTCAGTACTTACACTCAGGTATTCTAATTCCAGAATGGATGTTCTCAGCCACTAAACAGAACGATTCATACTGTTAATTTGGTTTAATATTTGAGACTTAATAAAGTTGGGCCTGAGGGATAATGACATGCTTCACTAGACTTCATGTTCTCCTTTCCGCCTTCATTGAAATGACTTTTTCTAGTGTTCATTTATTTTACTTGTCTCACATTTTTTCCTGCTGGAGCTCTCTTGGCAGGAAACAATCTTGTCATACAGAGATTCTAAGCAGACATGTTTAGACTATCTTTAATAAAACAAAGTGGCCTCCTCCCTATAATTAACACTGTTGAGCATGCATTTAAACCTCAAAAAGTCACCACGTCCTGATCCATCCATCCTGTATTATAAAGGCATGAGCACGTTTTTATCACTCAGTGAAATAATGCTTGAATGATTTTTCTTGGAAACTCTTAAAGTCTAAAGGGAAAATTAAGTGATTTGGACCATTGGGGGATATAACTAGATCTTCTAGGAGTATGTGACTAGGTTATGCTGCCCAGGGGCTTAGGAGAAAGAGGGTGATATTTTTACCCATGCAAGCATATAACACACATTCGTGAGGTTCCCATTATGTTCCAGTCTTGGGTTGCAGTTTTATTACCATCAGGTTGTGTGTCTCTCTTGGAATTTAATTTTATGACATAGATATGGTAAGTCTTAATGAAAATGTCAGGCTTTATGTCTTTAGAAATAATGACACAGGAAATGAGTTGAGTGCCCCTGTGTGGCAAGCAAATAAAAACAGAACAAAGCCTCACCACAAGACTGTGTTTCCTGCTCTAGATCTGCACCTGCTTCTGCATAGTTTGCTAGCCCGGATCGGGGTGGACAGCAAAGGTTGTCCTCTCTTTCCAGACTGACGAGTCCTTGTTGGTGATTTTTATTTTTCTTTTTAGCAATTTATTATTTTAATTAGTGTGTATCAATTGCACAGGAATGGGTTTATCATCAAATTTTCACACATGTATATAATGTATTTCAGCCTATTCATTCTCTCATTACCCTCTCTGTCTCTCCAAAAGTAAGGCCTCTGGGTTAGCATCTCTTCTGGCCTCCAGCGCCATGCTTTGCATTCACAGGCATGAGTGCATGTGTGTCACATGCACACACACACACACACACACACACACACACACACACACACACACACTGGAAATAATAATAAAATCTTTAAAATAGAAAGGCAGGCAACCATCATGCTGAGAGGATTAGGTCAACCCTGTTTCAAAATCCCACTGTGCTTCAACTGACTAGAGGGTACTTTAAGTCCTTCACAATGTAGCTCTTGTGCATTTCTCCAACCTCACAATCCTAACCTCCCAAGCCAACCCCACCTCCCCATCCAGCAATCTCCACTTGTTCTGATTCTCAATCTTCCTGCTGGTTCCTGCCCCGCCTACTTGCTATTCATCTCTTGTGTTCCAAATGCCCTCATTCTTGTTTGTAAATCCAGCACAAGCACTTATAAGACATGTGTTCTCGGGCAGAACTGAATCACTCAGGTCCTCAGTGCACTATTCTGCAAAATAGAAATGATAATTATTCCTTTTGCATTTGCATAGCATTACTGTATAGACTAAGTGAGGTAATATACTTAAACACTCAACAAGAACAACTAGCACAGCAACACACACACACACACACACACACACATGTATATTATTATTAGGTATTTTCACTACTATTATCAGTATTATTTCTAAACTCTGTTCAGACTCTACTTCCTCCAGATGACAGGCCCTGTCAATTCTTACCTATTGGCCTTACCCATTAACCCCTTCCTCACTCCTCTGCTCTGTCCAAATCCTAACACTGTCATTTATTACCATTTGTGAACAAGTCCTTTAAACTTTCTGAACCTCAATGTCCTCATCTGAAAATTGAAGATGTTAATAGCACCAGAGTAGTGACTGCATAGAGCTCTTGCTGGTATTAAAGGGATTTTAGCGCAATGCTATGTACTTCTGAGATATTCAATAAATGATCGTCAATTTTACTATGAATTATCCTCTAGTGGTGACAAATGCAGGGGTTACTCCTTCTTAAGGCAAGTAAAGTGATGTTCTTATCTCAAATACTTGAGAGGAGTAGATAGTTTCAAGTATTCATTCCTGTTTTCAATATTGCAATTACATCCCTGGCTTGAACTCTACCTACTCCTGCACTGGATACTTCTTTATTACCGTGCTCAATGCCTGCTACCTAAGTCCCCAGCACATCCTACACTCTGGTGAACTTTTCTGTCCAAGCTGTTCTTTTTTTATACCTGCCTTACAAACATGTTTTATACCTCAGTTAAAATATACCCATTCTTTAAGACGCAGGTTTTAATTCATGGTCTCCAGAAGAATGTCCCCGAATCCCTGTATGGAGATGGGTACTCTACCTGATGATCATCTAATCGCAGTGCTTATGATATGGTCATAGAGCTTTTTGTTTATGGGTCGGTGTCTCAAAAAGATGGTGCTTTCTTAAGACTCCCATCTGTACAACTTTATCTCTATATGAGTTGGACCTAGATCAGTTTGTAACAGGATATGTATGCATAATATTTGAACTAAACTGGGGAGAGTCAGAAATACTTGAGCAAGTTCAAGGTTATTGTTAAAATACCAAGATATTAACAAATATACCCTGGAACAGCATGGAAAACATCTGGACATTCTTTTGCTGGTAGGAAAGACAGTTAATATAACCCATGACTCCTGAAAAAGGAAACGGCGTTAAACAACAGTGGCCTTCAAAGCTATTAGAAACTTGTAGAACACTGCCATCTCATGGTAGAATTCAGAGGTGCTGGAGAATGAAGTTCCATTTAGACACAGATGAGTGGCCAACTTCTCTAAAGAAGGCAGGTGTGTGATGTGCATTTCCACCTTATAAATCCTGTTAGATGAGAACAATAAAAGGTTAGTCATTTGTTAGTCATTGTGTCCTATTGCTGTAGCTAGTTGCTGGTTGGCAATGGGAGGTTTTGCAAAAGAAGTCCAGATGGCCTATTTGACTCCATTGTCACATTCACTGTCAGGCAATGTGCCCTATTTTTTCCAATGAGAAGTATGGTCGACACATGTCTACTTTCAGTCATTACAAAATATAATTGGCAAAAGAATCCAAATAATATGGCATCATAAAGGTTGACTTAACTCATTGACTGGCTGTACGGTGTTAAAAACCAACATGTTTGATTGTATCCCTGACAAATTTTAGTCATCCTAGAAATATTTATGTTTTCTCAGAATCCTGAGGGCTTTTCTTTGGGATGTTTTACCTAGACTCATGCTGAGCTTCTTCTGTCACAGGATTGCTCAAGATAAACATGCCACGCTGCCTCCAGCCAACTGTGAACTGCATTTGGAACCAAAGGGATTTGAATTCTGATTGAGTTCTGATTTCTGTCCTATCCCTCACAAACTATGTATTTGAGTAAGCTTCTTACCTTTTCGTTGCCTCCTCATTTGTAAAGATAATCTTGAAAATAATACTAGTTCCATTCTGGGTGTGTGAGGATTGAGATATACACAGAAATCACTCCAAACAACAAAAGACATGTAAGTAAAGGATTACAGTTTTCACAGGCACCTTGCTGTTCCCCCTTCACCTCTTTGAAATAAAACAAGAAAGCTCAATAAAAAATACAGTGCATAGACCACACGTGTAACATTTAGTGTGCAGCATGTGTATGTAGTTTTATGCATTCATTAATTTTGGGGCACAAAATAATGGGTTTCATTATTCCATTTTCATTCATACATATCATGGTCTCTTGGTCCCCTTCTCCACAGTGTTTCTTCTTCTCTCTCTCTCTCTCTCTCTCTCTCTCTCTCTCTCTCTCTCTCTCTCACACACACACACACACACACACACACACACACACAAACACAGCATTCTATATTTTCTCTTACCTGCTCTTGATTCCCTTTCATCGCTCTAGATCTGTTCCTTCTCTATCCCACAACTCTTATCCTACATTTATTACACACACACACACACACACACACACACACACACACACACACACACACACACACACACACACACACAAACCTATATGTAGTCCACATCTGAAGTGAAACATCAGTGATTTTGAGTCTGGTTCCTTTGCATAACATGATGATCTCCAGTTCTATCAGCCTTTCTGAAAGTGTTATGAATTCATTGGTTATTTTTTGCACTTGAATCAAATTCACATGATTTTTATGGATATCTATATGTGCGTGTATACATTCATATTAATCTGAGAAAAGGGTGTTTAATTGAAGGAAAAATAAAGAAAATACTTATAATAGATGACGATTTTCTAAAGATGCTATTGCCTGCATACTAGAAGAGCTCTGGGCTCAGGCAGAACCATGAACCATATACAAATACACCGCACACACAGCCCCTGTAGAATAGATTCAGGCAAGGGAGTCTCATTACTGACACCCTTGCCATGCGCACTGTTGCTGTTGGCAACAAGATCTTCACAAATGTTAAACAATTCTTCAGAGAGTTCTGAACATAACAAAGCCCAAATTTCTTTAGATTTACACAGCCTTTGTATTTCTGGAAATTTCAGTGTATAATAAAACAGTACAGCATACTTAGTGTTTACATATAAAGCAGTGCTGTGTCCTGGACAAAGAGAATTATTAACAGATTTGTTTAACCGAATGAATAACTGGTAGGGGCGGCATCAACAGTTGGTTAGACTGCAAGGCACTATTCCCTGTGTGGAGTTGTACAGCATACTGGGGAGATATAGCATCTAAATGTATTGTGAAACCCATCCCTGCCTTATAGATACCCACATGACCACAGAATCATTAGTTTGGGGAGGAGCAAATCATTACATTTGAGAGTGAAAACTCACATCCATTTTTGCCTAGAAGAGAGGAACACAAGGATGGGGACTAAGCAGAGAGGGGACATGGCAATGAGCCTGTGGGTCTCATTGGATTTTAGTCTGGTACGGCATGCAGGGTACTAGCACTGGGAGAGAGTGGGGTCAGTGGTAGGGATTATGGAGTTTAAATATTGAAGAATGGAGAAGGGTTAGGAGTCATTGCCAGCTCACAGAGTGAGCTGGTATGAGGCATTAAGCCAAGGCTAAGTCTCCGGAAAGGCAGCATGTAAGAAATAGTGGAGACAAGCTACAGCCATAATCAAAACTAGAAGGCTGAGCAGTGAAAGAGGTGAATAAGGTTGTATGTTATTGTGTTTTCCATCGAGTTGGTTCAGTTACAGAGACCAGTATGCAAACTTCAACTCTGCTGCTGAATGTGGGGTCTCAACACAGTGACTGTGAAAATGATAATCCTCTTACCTGTAAGATGACAGTGTGACCTGTTGTTTCACATGGTAGCTGTGGCAATGGCCCTGGAGACTATGTGTAAAGGGCTATGCTCACCCGCACCTTCACAATTTATAGGTGAGAGTGTTTATACTGCCTTGCCAACGACCCTGCTCTTCCTCCTGTGCCTGCATCACATTGGGTTGCACAGCCATCTACTGAGTCCTAAAGCAGCCTCCTCCTCCTCCTCCTCTTCTTCCTCCCTCTCCTCCTCCTTCTCCTCCTCCCCCTCTCTTCCTCTTCCTCCTCCTCCTCCCTCTCTTCCTCCTTCTCCTCCTCCCTCTCCTCCTCTTCCTCCTCCTCCTCTCCTCCTCCTCTCCTCCTCCTTCTCCTCCTCTTCCTCCTCCTCCTCCCTCTCTTCCTCCTCCTCTCCTCCCTCTCCTCCTCTTCCCCTCCTCTCTTCCTCCTTCTCCTCCTCCTCCCTCTCTCCTCCTTCTCCTCCTCCCTCTCTTCCTCCTCCTCCTACCTCTCTTCCTCCTTCTCCTCCTCCTCCTTCTCCTCCTCCCCTTCTCCTCCTCCCCTCTCTTCCTCTTCCCCTCCTCCTCCCCTCTCCTCCTCTTCCCCCCCCTCCTCCCCCTCCTCTCCTCCCCTCCTCCCCTCTCTTCCCCTCCTTCTCCTCCTCCCCCCCCTTCCCCTCCTTCTCCTCCTCCTCCTCTCTCCTCTTCCTCCTCCTCCCCTCTCTTCCTCCTTCTCCTCCTCCCTCGCTTCCTCCTTCTCCTCCTCCTCCCTCTCCTCCTCTTCCTCCTCCTCCCTCTCTTCCCTCCTTCTCCCCTCCCCTACTTCCTCCTTCTCCTCCTCTCCCCTCTCCTCCTCTTCCTCCTCCCCTCCCTCTCTTCCCTCTTCCCTCCTCCTCCTCCCCTCTCTTCCTCCTTCTCCCTCCTCCCCTCTCTTCCTCTTCCTCCTCCTCCTCCCTCTCTTCCTCCTTCTCCCCTCCTCCCCTCTCTTCCTCCTTCTCCTCCTCCTCTCCTCCCTTCCCCCCTCCTCCCTCTCTTCCTCCTCCCTCCTACCTCTCTTCCTCCTTCTCCTCCTCCTCCTTCTCCTCCTCCTTCTCCTCCTCCCCTCTCTTCCTCCTCCTTCTCCCTCCCCCTCTCTTCCTCTTCCTCCTCCTCCCTCTCCTCCTCTTCCCCCTCCCTCCTCCCTCCTCCTCCTCCTCCCCTCCTCCTCTCTTCCTCCTTCTCCTCCTCCCCCTTCCTCCTTCTCCTCCTCCTCCCTCTCCTCCTCTTCCTCCTCCTCCCCTCTCTTCCTCCTTCTCTCCTCCCCCTTCCTCCTTCTCCTCCTCCTCCCTCTCTCCTCTTCCTCCTCCTCCCCTCTCTTCCTCCTTCTCCTCCTCCCCTACTTCCTCCTTCTCCTCCTCCTCCCCTCTCTTCCTCCTTCTCCTCCTCCCCCTCTCTTCCTCTTCCTCCTCCTCCTCCCCTCTCTTCCTCCTTCTCCTCCTCCCCCTCCCCCTCCTCCTTCTCCTCCTCCTCCTCCTCCTCCTCCTACTCCTCCTCCTCCCTCTCCTCCTCCTCCTCCTCCTCCCCCTCCTCCTCCTCCTCCTCCCTCTCCTCCTCCTTCTCCTCCTCCTCCTCCTCTTCCTCCTTCTCCTCCTCCTCCTTCTCTCCTCCTCTTCCTCCTCCTCCCTCTCTTCCTCCTTCTCCTCCTCCCTCTCCTCCTCTTCCCCCTCCTCCCTCTCTTCCTCCTTCTCCTCCTCCCCCTCTTCCTCCTCCTCCTCCTCCTCTTCCCTTCCTCCTCCTCCTCCTCCCTCTTCCCCCTCCCTCCCCCCCCTCCTCCCCCCCCCCTCCCCCCTCCTCCTCCTCCTCCCCCCTCCTCCCCTCTCTTCCTCCTTCTCCCTCCTCCCCTCCCTTCCTCCTTCCTCCTCCTCCCCTCTCCTCTTCTTCCTCCTCCTCCCTCTCTTCCTCCTTCTCCCTCCTCCCTACGCTTCCTCCTTCTCCTCCTCCTCCCCTCTCCTCCTCTTCCTCCCCTCTCTTCCTCCTTCTCCTCCTCCTCCCTTCCTCCTTCTCCTCCCTCCTCCCTCCTCCCTCTTCCTCCTCCTCCCTCTCTTCCTCTTCCTCCCTCCTCCTCCCCTCTCTTCCTCCTTCTCCCCCTCCCCTCTCCTTCCTCTTCCTCCTCCTCCCCTCTCTTCCTCCTTCTCCTCCTCCCCTCCTCCTCTTCCCCCCCCTCCCCCTCTCTTCCTCCTCCTCCACCCCTCTTCCTCCTTCTTCCTCCTCCTCCTCCTCTCCTTCCTCCTCCCTCCTCCTCTCTTCCTCCTCCCTTCTCCTCCTCCCCTCTTCCCTCTTCCTCCTCCTCCCCTCTCCCCCCTTCCCCCTCCTCCTCCTCCTCCTCCCACCTCCTCCCTCTCTTCCTCCTTCTCCTCCTCCCTCGCTTCCTCCTTCTCCTCCTCCTCCCTCTCCTCCTCTTCCTCCTCCTCCCCCTCTTCCTCTTCCCCCTCCTCCTCCCCCTCTTCCTCCTTCTCCTCCTCCCTCCCCTCTCCTCCTCTTCCCCTCCTCCCCTCCCTCTCTTCCTCCTTCTCCTCCTCCCTCGCTTCCTCCTTCTCCTCCCCTCCCCTCTCTTCCTCCTTCTCCTCCTCCTCTCTCTTCCTCTTCCTCCTCCTCCTCCCTCTCCTCCTCCTTCTCCTCCTCCCTCTCTTCCTCTTCCTCCTCCTCCTCCCTCTCTCCCTCCTCTCCCCCCCCCTCCCCCCTCCCTCCTTCCTCCTTCTCCTCCTCCTCCCCCTCCTCCTCCGCCTCCTCCTCCCTCTCTTCCTCCTCCTCCTCCTCCCTCTCCTCCTCCTCCTCCTCCTCCTCCCTCTTCCTCCTTCTCCTCCTCCCTCTCCTCCTCTTCCCCCTCCTCCCTCTCTTCCTCCTTCTCCTCCTCCTCCCTCCCCTCCTCCTCCCTCTCCTTCCCCCCTCCTCCCCCCTCCCCCCTCCCCTCCCCCTCCTCTTCCCTCCTTACATCATGATTCTCAGATACCATCTTTGCAGTTTCTCTTGGGTTGACTTTCTCTCCTGTGTCCCCGTTAACTGCAGTCCATCTCAGGACTGTGTCATCTTGAACTTGTATCCACTTCAGAGCTCAACTGCAGATGGATTCCAGGGCTCATTTCTCTCAAATGTTTGATCACTGGTGAGCAGGATGCTTCTTCAGGACAGGAGGCAACAAATGCAATCCAAGGCAGAATTGTGGGCTGGTATTTACTGTGGTCTTACAGAAACAAGACAATCCACAGTACAATAAAGCTTACAGGCCACGAATCCAGGCTTTTCGGGGCTGGAATTCAAGCTTTGCCACTTACAAACTGTTTTATCTTGGAGAGGTTACATTGCCTTTCTGGGCTTCCACTTTATCTTCTCTAGATCAAATTAAAGAATAGTACTTACATCCAGCATGTTCTTCTAAGGATTAAATCAATTATACGGGAAAGGTTTAGAATGATAGGTTTCTTAGACAGAAATAGATGTCTTAATTTTGCCTTTGATAGTAATTACCAGATCTCTGCTGCAGAAAGGAAGACCTGATAGTCAATCATACAAGAATGTTTGTAGAGTCAAGCTGAACTGTGTTAAGCTCCCATGTCCCTCTGGGGACAAGAAACAAGAATAGTTTTGTGATGTCATAAAAGGTCAGGGACCACAGAGCAACCAAAGAGCTGGGAGATGGGGTTCCTGGGCAACGGAGTTCCTGGCAAGAATGTTTATGTATGAATTCGTAGTTATACAGCAATAGTTTCAAGGTTTCCCAGTCATGGGATGAAGTACTTTCTGCTTGGAGCTGTGTGAATTGATTGAAGCAAGAGCTATAGAGCTATCAGAAGCTTGAACATAGTAACTTGATATTTCAGGTTCTGTCATAGTCCAAAATACTTTGACTCAGTAGACATAAGTCCCAGGACATACTCAAGGTCCAGAGTAGCATTTAGCCCAATTATATCCTTATGAACAAATGGCACTAGATTTCTTGTTATGCAGACAGGGTAAGTACACATTTACAGCCTCAGGAGATTAGTATAACGAGGAAAGTTCAATTTCAAAGAACTTAGCCAGAGTTTTGCAATCAGGAAGGGGTTGCGGAAACCATTGGCATTGGGGCAAAATTACTTCGTCTATTTTTACTTGAATTTTGAATAACATACAGAGAAGGACATTATGATCTTTTTGTGGATAGTGGTCTTTGAAAGTCCTAACTGGGCCTTGACAACTGTGCAGCAAATTCTGAATTATGCAAACTCTGGGTTTCAACAGTTCCCCTTCTGGCCACTAACTCATACAATTGTGCCACCTAGTGGTACTACTGTGCCAGGAAGATTGAGATTTTAGTCTACAGTGATTCCTTCCATTTAGGGGGCAGCGAGAAGGAGGAGGGGGTACATCCCGAGCTGCACTTGTGTAATAAACGGGAGAAGAACCCCATTACACACAGAGATGAGGCCATTACATGGACAGGGAAAATTGTTATGCAATTGAGTCTTTGGAAAGATGCACCTTTTGCAATCTGACAAAACACTTCACACTCAAGCATTTTTGCTCATCTGTTTGTAGCTTTAGTGACTGGGGATTTCTCCCATAGTTATATTATTTACTTATCTATTTATTTATTTATTTTTGTGCTATGGGTGATAGGACAAAATATGCTAGGAAACTGCTGTAAAACTGAGCAATATTCCCAGTATCTGGTGTCTAAATGTGAGAGCTATATTTATGATCTAACAATATATGTGCTTCTTTATCACACATTTAATAAGATTATTTTCCTTTTATTGAAAATGGCTTTTGCTCATCACATAATATATCCAGATTACAGTTCTCCTCCTCTACATCTCCAAGTTATTTCCAACCAACATCTCCCAATTGGATTCATCCCCTTTCTGTCTTTCATTAGAAAACAAACAGGCTTCTAAGGCATATAATAAGATAAAACAAAAACTAATAGTTGGAATAGGTCAAAGCAAACAAACAGAAGGAAACGAGCCCAAGAATAGGCAGAAGAAACAGATATAGACACAGAGACCCAGTTGTTTGCACACTAAACTGAAAGCCATAATATACATGCACAAGTATAAAGGTAGGGTAGAATTATATGTGAGTATTAGGTCATATATAAAATAAATTATATATAGTAATGTAAAATTTTCAAAAAGTTTTTTTTAAAAAAGCCCTGACATAACATTATGATGCTGTTGTTGGATATCTACTGCTGAGCACGCAGCCTGCCCTTAAGAATAGTTTGTTTCCCCAGTGAGACTCCATAGAAGCAAACTAAATTTTCATTTGCAAGTAGTTACAAGTGGAAACAGTTTCTGGTTTGGGGATCTGTGCATGTGCTCACTTCTCTTCTCTGCTCTAGGAAAGCATTTGGTACAAGCCTGTACGTGCTGCCTCAGTCTCTGTGAGTTCCTATATGCTTTGATTCAGTTGATTTAGAAGGTCTTGTTTGCCTGGTGACCTCCATTTTCTCTGGCTTTTACATTCTATATACTTCCTTTTCCACAGGGTTCCCTGATCTGAGGGGAGAGATTTGATGGAGACATCCCATTTAGGCCTGAGTGTTAAGAGGTTTCTCCTTCTTTGGCTAATGTCGGGTGGGGGCCTCTGTTTTTGTTCCCATTTGCTACAGGAGGAAGCTTTTCTGATGATGACTGGGGACAGACCACTGAGTGGCAGGCCCGGGGTAAGGCTAAGGGTAGGCCGAGGAGCCAAGAGATAAGCCAAGAAGAAGACTCAGGGGCCAGGTCAAGAAGACAGGTGCTGAGGGGCCTAGGGGCAGAGGGGCAAGCTGAGGGGCCTAGAAGTAGGCAGAGGGGCTAACAGACAGCCTGAGGGGGCCTAGGAACCAAGTGGTAGGCAGAGGGGCCAAGAGGCAGGGAGGAGGGGCAGGCCAAGGGTTCTAAAGGTAGACAGAAAGTCTGAGAGGCAGTTGGGTGAGGCTAAGGTCAGAAAACCAGGCTGAGGGACTTAGAGGCAGGCCAAGGGTCCAGGAAGCAGGCCAAGGGTCCAGGAAGCAGGCCAAGGTGTAATCTAAATGACTGAAGGGCCAAAAGGCACAGAGAGGCAGGCAGAGAGTGCAAGTGGCCAAGGAGCTAAGGGGCTGAGGGGTTGAGAGGCAGGCAAATGTGAAGAGAGGCATGCTGAGGTACTGAGAGGAAGGTTGTTTTAGAAGTTTCCTGCTGGGAACAAACACCATGACCAAGGCAACTCTTATAAGGGCAATATTTAGTTGAGGCTAGCTTATAGGTTCAAAGGCTTAGACTATTATCATCAAGGTGTATGGCATAGGAGGATCTGAGAGCTCAACATCTTATTTTGAAGGAAAACAGGTGAAGACTGGCATCTGCAGGCGGCTAAGAGGAAGCTCTCAAACAAGGCCACATCTACTCCAAAAAAGCCAAACAGTGCCACTCTCTGGGCCAAGCATATTCACACCACCACATTTTATTCTGTGGCCCCCATAGGCTTGATCATGAGTTTATAGGGGTCAAACCTAGCCATAGCATAATAAAAATACATTTAATCCAACTTCCAAAGTCCCTATTGTCTATAGCAGTCTTAATAATGTTAAAAGTCCAAAGTCTTTTCTGAGATTCATTCAATCACTTAACTGTAATCCCCGAGACAAGTCAGGAAAACATCTGGGCAAACTCCAAACTCTGCATTTCCATGTTTGATGTCAAAGCAGTTTTCAGATCTCCAACTCCTTTTTCATCTTTGTTGACTGCAACAAACTTCTTTCTCCTGGGCTGATTCCACTTCCTGTTAGTAGCTTTCCTCAGCAGACAGCCTGTGGCTCTGGCATCTTTAACATCTTGGGGTCTCCAAATCAACTTCAACTACACAGCTTCTTGTTCCAATGTCTTGGATCCACACATGATCTTCTGAGCTCCTCCAAAGGGCTGGCATCACTTCTCTAGCTTTGCCCTCTCTAGCACTCTAGGCTGAGATTGACTTAAGTCCAATGATGCTGGTGTTCTTGGTGATCATCCCGTGGTACTGGTCTCTCCAATATACTGGGGTCTTCTGCTGTAACTAGGCTTCACCAATAGCCTCTCATAGACTCTCTTCATAGTGCCAATCCTCAAGTTCTTTGCATGACCCCTTTAGTCCTGGGCCCTCAATTGCAACTGAGGCTGCACCTTCACCAATTACCTTTCATGACCTCTCACAGGGCCAAGTCTCAGCTGTTCTTCATGACCCCGTCATGCCTTCAAAACCAGTATCACCTGGATGATTCTTATACATTACCAAGTTCAGCCTCAGCATGAGGTGCAACCTTGGCTATTTCTGGAACACAGCTTCTTCGTGATCTCAGAAAACACTTCCCAGAAGATTTCGCCTCAGGGATGCTAGTCTCTTCTCAATCACTGGTAATTTCTTAGCTCCAGCTAACCAGAATCAATTGTCCCAGTAGTCCCTTCTATTGCTGACTCTAAAGCCAAAGCCATATGACTGAAACTGATGAGTTCTGCTGCTTTCTGAGGCTGGAACATGGTCTCCTTGTTTCATTACCAGCTTTGTTTTCCAACTCCCTCGCTGCCTAAGCTTGGCTGTCCTGAAACTTGTTCTGTAGATTGACATTGAACTCAGAGATTGGCATGGCTCTGTCTCCTGAATGCTCCAACTAAAAGTGTGCAGCACCATGCCTGGATTTAAGTTTTTCTTCACCTAGAATTTGCTCTGTCCCAGACTAGCCTAGATTTCAGAGATCTGCTCAGCTTTGTCTCCTGGGATTAAAAGTGTGCATCGCCACTCCTGGACCTAAGCTTTTCACGTCCACTGTTCTTCAAGATCTGTATCAAAAGCCTGTGTCCTCCAGACTTAAGATCTGAATAACAAGTGCGCCCTCCATTTCTGGATTGTAATTCATTCCAGATTAAAAGTCCAAATTTTTCCTTGTTCAAGTGCAAACACAAACAGGAAGATAACTTGGGAGTGATTTTGCCCTGAGATCACTACTTCCTTAATCTCTTTATCTTCTTGAACATAGGATGCAGCGTTATTTCACTTCCTGGTGCTCCTTTATTATTAATTGAACCACACATTTTATATTTTTTTCTTTTTAAGCTCGATATGTTTGATTAGACTGTCCTTCATGAGACTAAACCAGAGAACGAAGTCTCTGCTGGGCTTTTTGGAGACTTTCTTTGTCAATGAAATTAATATAAATGCATTTACCTTAGCCTAAGGTAGATTCTTCAGACAAGAGCAAAAAGTAGCCATATTCTTCACCAAAATACCATATAAGGTCTCTGTGCCACCTACTGAAATTCTACTCTATTGAAATCTCTTGGGCCAGGTCTTCACAGTTCAAATCACCCTCAGCACCAGTGTCTTCCATATACCTACTAGGATGGTTCATTAAGGCCCACTTAAAGCATTCAACTGCTTTCCAATTCAAAAATCTCAAAGTCCTCATTCTTTCAAACAAAAGCATATTCAGGCCTATCACAGAAAAATGCTAGTCCCTTGGTACCAACTTCTGTCATTGTTAGGGTTTTACGACTATGAACAGATTTTATGACCAATGAAACTCTTATAAGGACAACATTTCATTGGGGCTGGTATACAGATTCAGAGGTTCAGTCCATTATCATAAAGGTGGGAGCATGGCAGCATCCAGGCAGACATGGTGCAGGAGGAGCTGAGAGTTGTATATCTTGCTCTGAAGGCAGCTAGTGGAAGAGCAACTTCCATGCAGCTAGGAGGAGGATCCCACTGCCCAACCCCACAGTGACACACTTCCTCCAGCAAGGCCAAACCTCCAAATAGTGCCATTCCTTGGACCAAGCATATTCAAACCGCCATATTTAGTTTAATGAAATTTTCTTCTATGATTTTGTTGAAAATATTTTCTGTCTTTGACCTGAATTTCTTCTCCTTTCTGTATTCCTATTAATTTTAATTTTTTGTCTTTTCATTGTGTCTCAGACATCCAGGATGTTTTATGTCAGGATATTTTTAGATTTAAATTTATGTTTGATTGATGTATCCATTTCTTCTATTGTGTTTTCAATGTCTGAGATTCTTTCTTCCACCTCTTGTATTCTTTTGATAAGGCTTGCCTCTGAGGTTCCTGCCCAACTTTTCTAGGTTTTTCAGTTCCAGATTTCCATGAGTTTGGTTTTATTTATGGATTCTATTTCTATTTCAGTTTTGAACTGTTTTATTCATTTCTTTCCATTGTTAAGCCATTTATTCACTTCCTTTTTAGGACTTTTACCATATCCATAAAAACGATTTTAAAGTTTTTTGTCTTGTGCTTCATATATGTTGGAATTCAGTTCCTATTGTGGTTGCTGGGCCCTGGTTGAGACATGTTATCTTGGCTGTTATTAGAATGTCATCTAGGCACCTGGGTTTGGGAAAGATTAGAATTCAAGGTACTGATATCTGGGCTTGTCTTTGTTGGGTAGGTGTTTTGTTCTTTGGTTTCTTTTGCCCTCTCTAATTCTTATAAGAGTGTTGTGGTTCTACCAGCTTGCAATCCCACCATCAATGGAGGAGTGTTCCTTGTTCTCCACATCCTGGACAGCATCTGCTGTAATCTGAGTTTTTGATCTTAGCCATTCTGACTACTATGAGGTGGAATCTCAGGGTTGTTTTGATTTGCATTTCCCTGATGACTAAGGAGGTTGAGCATTTCTTTTTTTTTTTTTTTGAGTATTTCTTATATACATTTCGAAAAGTGTTATTCCCTTTCCGGTTTCGGCAAACATCCCCTCCCCCCTCTTCCTTGGGGTGGCCCTCCAACCCTCCCCCCATTGCTGCCCTCTCCCAACAGTCTAGTTCACTGGGGGTTCAGTCTTAGCAGGACCCAGGGCTTCCCCCCTTCCACTGGTGCTCTTACTAGGATATTCATTGCTACCTATGAGGTCAGAGTCCAGGGTCAGTCCATGTATAGTCTTTGGGTAGTGCTTGTCCTGGAAGCTCTGGTTGGTTGGCATTGTTGTACATATGGGGTCTCGAGCTCCTTCAAGCTCTTCCAGTTCTTTCTCTGATTCCTTCAACAGGGTCCTGTTCTCAGTTTAGTGGTTTCCTGCTGGCATACGCCTCTGTATTTGAAGGATGTTGAGCATTTCTTTAGGTGCTTCTTGGTCAATCAGTATTCCTCAGTTGAGAATTCTTTGTTAAGCTCTATACCCCATTTTTAAACAGGATTATTTGGTTCTCTGGAGTCTAATCTCTTCAGTTCTTTGTATATATTAGATATTAGCCCTCTACTGGATGTAGGATTGATAGATCTTTTCCCAATCTTTTAGTTGCCATTTTGTCCTATTGACAATGTCCTTTGCCTTAGAGAAGCTTTGCAATTTTATGAGGTCCCATTTGTTGATTGTGTTCTGTTCAGGAAAATTTCCATTGTGCCTATATGTTCGAAGCTCTTCCTCACTTTCTCTTCTATTAGTTTCGGTGTGTCTGGTTTTATGTGGAGGTCTTTCATCCTCTTGGACTTGAATTTTGTACAAGGAGATAAGAATGGGTCAATTTGCTTTCTTCTACATGCTGACCTCCAGTTGAACCAGCACCATGTTTTGAAAATGCTATCTTTTTTCCATTGGATGGCTTTAGCTCCTTTGTCAAAAATCAAGTGACCATAGGTGTGTGGGTTCATTTCTGGGTCTTCAATACTATTCCACTGGTCTATCTGCCGGTCTCTGTACCAATACCATACAGTTTTTATCACTATTGCTCTATAATACTGCTTGAGGTCAGGGATGGTGATTGCCCCAACAGTTCTTTTATTGTTGAGGATAGTTTTCTCTATCCTTGGTTTTTTGTTATTCCAGATGAATTTGCAAATTGCTCTTTTCAACTCTATGAAGACTTGCAGTTGGAATTTTGATGGGGATTTCATTGAATCTGTAGACTGCTTTTAGCCAAATGGCCATTTTTACTATATTTATCCTGCCAATCCATGAGCATGGGCGGTCTTTCTATCTTATGAGATTTTCTTCAATTTCTTTTTCAGAGACTTGAAGTTCTTGTTATACAGATCTTTCACTTGCTTGGTTAGAGTAACACCGAAGTATTTTATATTATTTGTGACTATTGTGAAGGGTGTTGTTTCCTTAATTGCTTTATCAGCCTGATTATTTTTTGAGAGGAAGGCTACTGATTCTTTGAGTTAATTTTATATCCAGCCAGTTTGCTGAAGTTGTTTATCAGGCTTAGTAGTTCTCTGGTGGAATTTTTGTGGTCACTTAATTATACTATCATATCGTCTGCAAACAGTGATATTTTGACTTCTTCCTTTCCAATTTGTATCCCTTTGACGTCCTTTTTGTCTAATTGCTCTGGCTAGGACTTCAAGAACTATATTGAATAATTAGGGAAAGAGTGGGCAGCCTTGTCTAGTCCCTGATTTTAGTGAGATTGCTTCAAGTTTCTCTCCATTTAATTTGATGTTGGCTACTGGTTTGCTTTTACTATTTATTGGTATGGGCCTTGAATTCCTTATCTTTCCAAAACTTTTATTGGACGTAGTACTACCTGAAGATCCAGCTATACCAATCCTGGGTATATATATATATATATATATATATATATATATATATATAAAATACTCCAACACAGAACAAGCACACATGCTCCACTATGTTCATAGCAGCCTTATTTATAATAGCCAGAAGCTGGAAAAATACCAGATATCCTTCAACAGAGGAATGGACACAGAAACTGTGGTATATTTACACAATGGAGTACTACTCAGCTATTAAAAACAATAACTATATGAAATTCTTAGGCAAATGGATAACACTAGAAAATATCATTGTGAGTGGGATAACCCAGTCACAAAAGAACATACATGGTATGCACTCACTGATAAGTGGATATTAGCCCAAAATATAGGAATACCCAAGATACAATTTACAGACCACATGAAGCTCAAGAAAAAGGAAGACCAAAGTGTGGATGCTTCAGTCCTTCTTAGAAATGGGAACAAAATACTCACAGGACAAAGAGTAGAGCAGAGACTAAAAGAAAGGTCATCTAGAGACTGCCCCATCTGCGATCCATCCCATATGCAGCCACCAAACCAGTCACTATTGCTGACGCCAAAAGTACTTGCTGACAGGAGCCTGATATGGGTGTCTCCTGATAGACTCTGCCAGAGTCTTAGTGATATAGATGAGAATGGTTATTGGACTGAGCACAGAGACCTGAATGGAGAAGTTAGAGAAAGGACTGAAGGAGCTGAAGGGGTTTGCAACCCCATAGGAAGGACAACAATAACAACCAACCAGATCCCCAAGTGCTCCCAGGGAGCACCAACCCAAGAGTACACATGGAGGGACCTGTGACACTAGCAGCATATGTTTCATAGGATGGCATTGTCTGGCATCAATAGGAGAAGCCCTTGGGCCTGTGGTTTCCCCAGTGTCGGTTTACCAAGTGTAGGGGAATGCCAGTGTGTTGAGGTGGAAGTGGGTAGATGGACATGGGAGCATCTTCATAGAAGCAGGGATGGGAGAAGGGGGAAGGGGGATAACATATGAATTGTAAATACATAAATATCCAATAAAACAAAAACAAAACAAAAAAGGAAGAGTTGTGTGGCTGTGTGGTGCTTGGTAGGGAATTTTTCTGGTAATTCTATTATGTGTGCCCACTAGGGGTTTCCATTAAAATGTGTTTTTAGGTATTAGGAGCTGACACTTAGGAATGGGGATGGACTAGAAGCGGACTGAGGGGCACAGAAGTAAGGAAAGCAGGGTGTTCCACTGGGATCTGCTTACTCCCCTGGCAATGAGAGCAGAGAATGAGGGGAAGTCACAGCAGGTACTCTGCTACAGAGCTGGGGTTGAGACCGAGGATTTGCAGGAAAAGAGGAAAAGTGAAGAGCTGCTACTTGCCTACCATCTTCTTTGATCTACTTGCTTTCTGGTGGGCTTGGTTCATACTCAGAGACCGCCTGATGGAGTTGGAGGCTAGGACAAGCAGTTGAGTGAGGAGGGATGACAGAGGAGAAGATCTGTGAGATCCATGGACATAGCGGGCAGAGAAAAGGAGAGGCTACAGCAGCTGGTGAGACTGGGGGATTCGATTTAGAGGAGTGGAGGTAGGGGTGAAGGTTTGTTGTTAGACTACCTGCTTTTCTGGTATGCTTGGATGGCTGGTTTCCAGTCAATGCCTGCTCAAGGTGGTGGCTGATATAAAGCCAGGAGATAGGGGATGAAAGTTTAGAAGATGCATGTGGTCCACTGGAGATCTGGGCAGGGTGTTGGTGAGGACTACAGCAGGTGCTCTGCTACAAGAGTTGGGGATGAGATTGAAAATCTGCATTTAAGTTACCTGCGTCTCTGGCTGGAGTGGCAGGTGGGTCCCCAGGGAATAACTGCTGGAGTTGGGAGATGGGATAATGGAATAACTAGGGGGAGATGGAAATTTGGACTAGAACAGCAATGTGATCCACTGGAAATGGGGGCAGAGAGGGAGGGAAGGCCAGAACAGGTGATGTACACCAGTAAGAAGTCAAAAGGTCCTGTGGGAAGGGGGCATTGAGGCTGATTACAGAAAAGGCAGAGAGAAGAGATAGGAGATGTACGGGAGGGCTGCCAGTGAATACAAGCCAGCAACAAATGTATTTCTCATAGCCTTCTTAGACTACTGTACTGTGTGTGGGTAGCAAAGCCACAAGGTAGCAGAAACAATTTTGCTAAAATGTACAAAAGACATTTGTTCCTATCTCCAAAACCTCTCTGTTCCTTTCACCAAGGTCAATAGAATCTTCAGCCCCTGGCCTTGATCCTCAGGCGCACCTCCTCTTATCTTTCCATGCCTCCGCAGGCCAGGACATCTGCCAACAGACCCTGACCTGCCTTGACTCTGCCTGCCAGGCAGACTTTCTCTCTCTCTCTTTTTCTTTGCTTCAGAGAAACACAAAATGGCTCCCAACAAGTTGGTCTGCTACAGAGCTGGGATGAGACAAGGAGATTAGATTTGGAGGAAAGGAGAGCGATGAAGCTCTATAGTCAGTCCACCTGCTTCACTAGCTAGACTCTATTAAGATTTAATTGCAGGTCTCTCCAATCCTAATTTGAATGCAGTGGTGAGCATAAATGGTACTTGAGGACTTTATAAAGTAGCTGTTGTAATTATATGCAACAGTGTGCGACTTCCATTAATGATAAGGTCACAAGTACTGTAAATCTCATCATAGAGTTTTGCTTGGTTCATAATTACAGGAAACACTTCGCTGAGTTGAACATAAGTGAAGTTACAAGTGAGTGAAGGCAAAGATGAGATTTCTGCATCCAGCTTCTTGGATTCCTGCTGTGGATGAACTGAGTCTGTAGAGGCCATGCTAGTCAGTCCCTGCCTGGAGGACCCTCCTGAGCGGGCAGTGGGAGCTGGAGATGGGAGCTGTGGCGATCTGCAGGCCAGACTCTAATGAAGAGACTTAGTGGGAAATCCACAGGACATCTCTCAAGAGAACTGATCAGCTATAAGAGCAGTTCCTTAACACCTCCTGCATTCAGGAGCCAGCACAAGAGTGCAGAGGCAGGGACCAAAGACCATTACAGCTTTCAGTATTTATCTTGGTGTGATCACTTCCTCTTTCATCCAGAGGGTGGCACAATGATGAACTGGAAATCATTTGAAAACTGTGCAGAAGCATCCTCGTTCGTAGTGGTGCATCCCTGAGCTCTCTGTGTTAATTTAGTCCCAGAATGACCACTAGCCATAGTAAATCTGCCCCCCCTTAGACAATGGATGAGCCCTGGGAAGCATGCGCTGGAAGCAATCTGTCTGATTCTCCATCTGTTATGTGGAGTTTGAAAGAGGAGGCTAACACACCGAGAAAGAAAAAACAGGTGAGACTGATGTTTAGTTCTGGATGTCTAGAAAAGAAGTGGGCCATTCTTATTGAGAGATAAACCACTAAAAGTAGGCCAACCAGCCAAGTCCATTCCTAATGGAGAAAGGGATAAAATGTTAATCTCAGACTCAAGTTCAGTGTCTAGGCATTCTACAGATCAAAGGATTCAGAAGCCAGAGGACCAAGATTTAGCAGAACTTGGAATATGGAAGTTTGGAAGCTAACTGTCATGGGGCTTATTAATGTGGACCAGACAGTGGATGTCTCTGGCATGTACAAGGAAAACTTCTTTCAGAGGTTCATGGTGAACGAATGTGAAGGAAAGTGTTGAGTGGATGGCAAAGTCACTGTGGCAAGGTATGTTTAGAACACAGAACTTTAACAACATGTCCATGTGAAATCAATTGCTGTAAGCTTTTAGGTTCACATTTCTGGCTTCTTTCAGCCCGAGGGAGCAATAAGAAACTAGGAGTAAGCAGGCAGGGACTGAAATCACACTGCCTAGCTTTATGTCCTAGCTCTGCCTGTTAGCTGCTATATGGCCATGGGCATGATGTTTAACCTCTCTGTAAAAGGAAGATAAAAGTAACACCCAGCTCTCTAAGTTGTAAGAATCAAAAGATGCTAATACAATTGAAATGCCTAGGACAGCGCCAGACACATACTTCAAATGCAATATGTATTGTCATTTTGTCCTTCCATGAGGCAAGAGTGGTAAGATGACAACGATGAATACCTGGGGAACTTTGTTCCTGTATCATACATTGTCAAGGTGACTTTGGGCTCAGTTTACCTGATTTCATTGGGCTGATGTGAGGATTACATGAGACAGTATAATAGAGTGACTTATAGGGAGTAGTTAGTACTAATTCTAATTATTTTTCTGTGACTAGAAAACAAGTCAATTTCAAGTACATCCTCCAAGATCAGCAGTTGGAAAGGCAGCACCTGGAGAGACATTTGAAATATTACTTGAGATAGTGTTTGTTAGAGGATAAGAAGTGGAAAAGAAACCTCCACAACCAACGCTGTGCCTTTTTAAAACTTGAATTCTGTTGCTATAATGTGTGAATGACGAGATTCAAGAAATCCCTATTGTTCTTCAGTAATTGTGAGTCACTGTGATCACTTTGTATCTTCTTCAATTAAACAGACAAAGAGCAAGGATTGGCTCTTTTATTTGGGGAAGTTGAGTCTGAACAATCTGAGCTGTAGCAACCTTCTCAGGAAAGTCTTGACCTAGGCTGAAGACATTTGGATGCAAGCCACAAGGAAATCCAGATGTCATAGTAATAAGAATTCTGGCAATGACTGTTTTTGTGGTCTATGAACCCCATGGGACTGTTCAAGTGTTCAAGATAATATACTGCAGATTGTGAACAGGGAGCCAAATCTCTAAGAGGGGTTGTTTGCAAAGGCAGATTCCTGAACTGTAGCCAGGCCTTCACAATGTCTGTGGGTTGGATCCAGAGATCTGTATTTGTAACCAGCTACCCACATAAAAATCAGGTACCGTGGATCATGAGACTCCTTGGGATAATGTCTTTTGTATCTGACATACTAATGAAGCTGTCCCATCTTGTCCTTGAACTTCCTCTCTTTACTTTACTAGCAGCATGTATCAAGTACTCTGTTCTCTAAAGTAAAAGTGACTAGTAACAATTCATTTAAATATGTGATTGTTCTGTGGAACACTTGTATTAGGATTACTGGGCTGCTTGATTAAAATGTCAACTCATTGCAGATGCTTGCATCCAACCATTGGATTGAGCATGGGGACCCCAATGGAAGAATTAGGGGAAGGACTGAAGGAGCTGAAGGGGATGGCAACCCCATAGGAAGATCAACAATATCAACTAAAAGAACACCCCCAGAGCTCCCAGGGACTAAAGCACCAACCAAAGAGAAACCCATGGAGAAACCCATGGCTCCAGCTGCATACAGAGTAGAGGACGGCCTTATATGACATCAATGAGAGGAGAGGACCTTGGTTCTGTAAAGACTCAATGCCCTAGCATAGGAGAATGCTAGGGCAGTGAGGCAGAAGTGGGTGGGTAGGTGAGGGGCACACTCATAGAGGCAGGGGAAATGGGATGGGGGGTTTGCAGAGGAGAAACTGAGAAAGGGAGACAACATTTGAAATGTAAATAAATAAAATAACCAATCAAAATCTAAAAAAACCTGTCATTAACATTTTAAAAAATGTCAATTCATGTTACTCAGAAAACTATGGCAGGAGGATTACAAGTTCAAGGAAGTCTATGTAATTTAGTGAGACCCTGTCCCAAAATTATATATATATTATATAATAATATAATATTATATACACATATAGAGTAGATTGATATGTAGAGAGAAATAGAGAGATAGAAAGAGATAGATGTGTGAATAGTTAGGAATAATGTGCCCGTCTGGCATGTGTGACAGCTGGAGTTTTGTTTTGCAGCCTACAAAATACAGTGCAATGCAATGTGATATTTTATGATATGATATGATATGATATGATATAATGCAAAATACAAATTCCTTAACTAGGCCCCTTGACTAGGAAATCAAATATTTCCATTCGATGCAGATGAAAGCTCGTGTGTTATCCACTGCGTTAGGGAATCAACACTCTCAACATCCATCCCTTAGGAGCTACATCGCTTGATTCTGGGTTCCATTAATGCAATGACATCAGTGAAGAAGCCAGTTGCTTTCGGACTTTGGAAGAGACCGGCATGTTTACCCCAGGGTTTCTGAGCAAATCCTTTTCCCTTTTCAAGGATATCTCTTTGTTATAACTTTGTTGTCACTTTGTGTATGTCAACATACCTGTCTCCAGTAATCATGAACGGAAGGCCAGATCAGAGTGTCAAAAAGACTGGGAAGGTGGAGGATAGCAGACCCCCAGACACATTTGGAATCGAAAGATCATTTTGGGTGATGGGATAGCTGGAGAAAAACACAGGATCCACAAGTACATCTCATCTTTCTTAAGAACCTCAGTGGAGTCAAAAATCTTTCAACAATATTTATGAGCATGCCACGTTCAGTGATGTCATTCAGGACACAGCCGAGGAACCCATCCTTTATATTTCTGAATACACATTTTACAGAATGCTTTATAATTATTATTTTGTTTTACTTATGCTTTCTATATGCCAAGAACTGTGCTGAACACTACACGGATCGTCTCATTAAAATTCTTACATCAGCCCTGTGAGTCATACAACAAATTGAGGCTCAGGGGAGATTCTTCAAGGTCACACTGTTGGTAAGTGGTAAAGCTGAGATTAGAAACCAAGTTTATTAGACTGTAAAGCTCACACTGTGAATGGTTCATTCATCCCTCTGATCTTCCATTCACTATTTAATCCATTGATGTATCTATTGAATCAATTTTATGGGACAGATGCAGTCTATGTGTTATGTATGCAGTATTAAACATAAGCAAAGTACACAGAAGTCTTTGTTCTTATAGAATAGTCAGATGATGACTAAATAAATGTGAAAAGTATATCATGTATATACACTAATCATAGATGCCATAGCATTAAAGCAGAGATGGGGCGATATGCCACATTTGGAAGGGAAGAAGTGGACACAAGATAGACAGCAAAAATCTCACTTTGAAAGTGACATTTGAGGAACAGCCAGACAGAAATGGCAAACAGGTACAAAGATAATTGAAAGAAAAGCGTTCGCAACAGGGTGACCAGCAAGTGCACAAATTCTGCAGTGGCAGAGTCCTGTGTGAAAAGAAGTTAGAGAAAATGGCTTTTGTGAAATTACCATGCTACGGTTACACAGTTGTCTCTATCCTTCAATAATATTATGATTTTAGTGAAAGGCCTAAAACCTATAATTTTGATTAAATTCATATATTTACCTATTATATATATATATATAATTTATATATGTTATATTATATATATATATTATATATATACCAAAATGTGTATACATGTACAGAGATGAGTAATTGCATGATATGTGAATTGCACTGAGTATGGTGGTTTGAATACTATACCCCTCCACTAGATTCATGTTTAGATCTTGGCCATATAAGTACATTTTTAGGAAATGGCTTTTATTTGAGGTGGTGTACCTTTAAAGGAAGTGTGTCACTGTGAGGTTGGGCTTTGAAGTCTAAAACTCTCATGCTATGCCTAGTGTCAAACACATCCAGGCTCTTCTGGTTGCCTTCAGATCAAGATGTAGAATTCTTGGCAACTCCAGCACCATGTCTGCCTGCATGCTGCCATACTTCCCACCATGATGATAGTGGACTAAACAGATGAAACTATGAGTCAGCCCAAATTAAATATTTGCATTTATAGAGGTGCGTTGGTCATGATGTCTCTTCACAGCAATAAAATCCTATGACACGTGGTACGGCAATCAATTTATTTAACAAAGTAGAAACTGGACAGGAGCTGAGTGAGTAGGGGTAGAAATGTATGTCTATCAGGAATTACTTTTTTGAATGAGCACAATTAATTGGCTTGAGATCTCAAATTAAATAAAAAGAACAAATTTATTCAAATGCCAGCATTCATCTCTCAGCATTTTCTGATGGTAGATTCTGGATTTTTGAAAGCAAAGGAGAAATTAATATAAATGCAACTGTGGATACTTGCATAGCCTAAGTAGAATCACCATTAAGTGACATTGCAAAGTCCATGGGAAAATCATGTTTTGGAGGACAGACATGGAGTTATTTTGGACAGATTAAATATGAAATAGCTATCATATACCCAAATAAATGGGAAGATACACAGATCTATAGGTTTGATGAGCATAGGACAGCTCTAAGCTGAAGAGAAAAATAAAAGAATCAACAACATAGACACAGTATTTCTCTATGAAATGAGTGTGAACATACCTTATGTCTCCCATGTATGTGGTGGTACTTTTGCAATCATATCAGAACAGCACAAAACTCTGATGATTCATCTTCATAGTCTACTTGTCTGGATTTGGATCGCTGTGGAAACACACTTCTATGTATATCTATCAGGAGTTATTTTTTTTCCAAATTTAAGTAATTTTACTTAAAAGGGAATACCCAATCTGAGTGTGAGCAATGGCACCATTAGTTGGCTCAAGCTCTCAAACTAAGCAAAAGGAACCAATTTAACCAATCACCAACATTCATTTCTCACCACTTTCTGACTGTGGATACTGTGTGAACAGCTACTTCATTATCCTGTCACCATGCCTTCTGCACCATAATGGACTGTATCTCCTTAAACTGTAAGCCAAAGTAAACCTTTTCCCCTTTAAGATGCTTATTGTCGGGTATTTGGTAACATCAATGAGACTATTAATATACAGACTATTAGTTAATATACAGATTTCCAATGGGGATCATACCATAGGATAGTTTCTATGCCCCTCAAACAACTAATTATCTAACAATCTTGTGAATGATACCACTTATAACATTTTGGTTGTATTTTGGAGGACTGGCATATTTCTAAGGGAATCATGAAAGAGCTTACTACATGAAAGTCTAAAATTCTGTCTTTTGTTAATTTCCACTAATTTACAGAGGATTATGTGCATCCTGCTCATTCAGGATTGATAAATTCTCAGCATCTTCGTGTGACTTGACACTTTTTGTTTGAGCAGGAAAGGATGTGATCATCAGTTATCATTACTTAGGTATGGTAAGCATTCTGTCAAAACCTCAAGTTGATTATCTTGCTACTCATCAAAAGTACTAGAACCAGAGGGAATAAGATAGAGTATCTCATTCATAGAGTAGTTTCAAACATTCAGAGAGTATTGATCAGTGTTTTCAGGATTCCATAATACTTTAGAAAAGGGGAATATAATATATTAACAATATTGTAGTTTTTCCCACTAAGCTTTTTGCATTTCTCCCATCCATCAAATGCCCAACTATTTCATGGGATTATTCCCCCTACCAAGAAGGACTACATGATGTCTACCTCTACCCATAGAGACCCAATAACAAACTGGTTATTTGGTGGTTCAATTCCACCAACATTTGCCCTAGGAAAGCAATATGTTTATTATGGTTGCTTGCTGTGTGTGGGTAAGTGGTTACAGACAGGAGAATGAGTGTCTCGAATGTAGCTGCACTGGAAGGTCTGTATGCAGAATGAAGCATGGCTTCACCCAGTTGGCCCCTACCTACTTCTCTGAATATTTGTTTCTAGCCTTTCCCCAAAGTGATATGCAATTATGACTGAATTTCATGTAGCTGCTTAGAAGGAGTGGCTGCATACTGTGGTGATAACGCCATAACTGTCCTTGTATTTCTTTTGATAAAAGAATGTAAAATCAACAGGTCCTACTGTGGTGATCTTTTGCAAGCTGAACTGATGAAGACAGTGGCAGCTTGTCTCAAAAGAAAAACCTGATACAACACAAGAACATAAAATAAAAACCAAAGTAGGGATCTCAAATTATGAAGCCAGGTATCTGCTTTAATTCCAAAGGGTAATAAGTGAACATAAACCAAGAAAACATGGTGAAAGTCAGAGTTGTAGTGACCTGGGAAACTTAAGCCAACTGTAAAAGCCAAGCCAAGCCCCTAGGGTACCAACTGCCTGTATTTGTCTCATCCTTCCTTCAGCCACTACTCACCTGGTGAAGAATACTAAATCCAGTGGTGAATGTGTAATATTATTTATTTCCATTCCAATAATGTGCCTTAAGATTTTCTAGGTGAACTCATACCAAGTCTCCCTTTTCATGAAAATTCGAACTGAAAGTGAAGATACACAATGGTCCTCAAGAGTCACTGAGCACTTCTTCTGGACACAGAGGGATCAAGGGCTTTCTGATGTTCAGCCTGTCTGTCACTTGGTACTGAAGAAGAACTGGGTGAGCAAGGACATACAGTATATTATAGCAAGGACAACATATAGTACTGTGTTGTCACAGGTGCTGTCGGGTAGTATGTAACAGGTTTAGAAGATGGAGATTTCCCCTGCCTTTGGAGAGGCCAGGCAGCATCACTGAGTGTTGAAGTGAATCTTGAAATTCCAATAGGTTCTCTCCAGGTGGTAGGAACAATATAGTTTGTGAGAAGTCATCCATTATACTGGGAATCTAAGGAACTCGCTACTGTTAGGGGAACTGGAGCTGGAGGTCAAAGCAGTGTTGTTGGTTTTCCCCAAATGTTTCTTAGACCCTATTACCATGTTGGAACGTCAATTTGGTGAGCCATGATAAACATTCTTATTAAATGATATGGACTATAATAGAATAAATAAAGGGGGGAAGAGGAATAACAGGGCAGAAAGGGCAGGTTAGAAATAAAGCACAGCAAAGAATAATAGACGACTGAAAAGAAACTTACCACTATATAAACTTCCTCAGATACATGCATATTCATATATAAAGGGAGTTTAAGTGGAGTTACCCTATTAACAGAGGGACAGCAACTTCACCAGACATTATAAACTATTTAATAAAAATCCCAGTGCTACTTTTAGATTACCTCTTTACTTGTTGGTCAGTGAGGTCCTATATGCCCTCATAAACATTACAAACTGCATCATTTTTCCTAGTTACCCTCCAGAACTTGATGGCAAGGCTCAATTGCTGAAGACAACCCATACTTGGAGCATAGGACATGGAGAAATCAAGCTGGTACTGACGTGGAAGCTTCATTCATACTACCGAGCATTTATTTACAGTGCTTGATGGTTCTATGCATGCTATCGCAAAAGAAAAGTCATCAACCGTATTCCTCAACTGTGAATTCTGTGAGCTACAACTTCTGACCTGGCAGGTGAGACTCACTGATGCAATAGGAGCATAAATGTTATGGAAGTAATTTACCACTTTCTGATTGGGATTTAATGCCTGATCCACAAGACAAAACTTGTGCCTAGTACTATTAACTGGATTAAAAAAAAAACATTGCTGGCTGGGCCATGGACTCAAGGTACTACTATTCAACTAAATGGACACAGTAACAACCTCCCCACTAGGTTTGTTTCTTTATAGCCATATATTAGTGAATCTCTCAGTCATCATCAGAGAAGTTCTTTTTTTCCAGTAGATGACAATTAATACAGAGACCCACTACTAGTCAATACACAGAGAATAATAACACAGAGAGTACATATAATACACAGAGAATAATAATACACCGAGTGTGTAGATACAAATAGGGCATTTATATCTATCTGTCCATCTGCCCTCGGGGATTGGGGATCATTGCAGAAGAGTGAGCAGAAAACAATAGACGAGGCAGAGAAAGGGAACACCTGTATCAAAACAGAGTTTGCTGGACATGATAGGGCCTTTATACACAAGAAATCATAGCAGCTGGGACTGCATGCATGAGGCAGCCAAAAATCTCAGGATGGATGGTGGAACTTTTCATGGAGTCTCATCTTGGGTGAAGAACTACTAGAAACTAATGGTAGCTGAGAGAGAGAGAGAGGAGGGGAGAGAGAAAAGAGAGAGAGGGGGCAGGAGGGAGGAAGGAAGGGAGGAGGAGAGAGAGAGAGAGAGAGAGAGAGAGAGAGAGAGAGAGAGAGAGATGTGACAGCTGAGAGACTTCCAGTGCTATAGTGGGAGATGGCCCTACACTCATGCACACACGTGTAGTACTAAGTAGACTCAATTGACTTAAAAACAAACGGCATGGGAGAGAAAGTGGTGGTGAGAGATAACAATGAAATTGCAGGATAAAGAATAGGGCATGGGGCTGGAGAGATGGCTCAGTTATTAAAGGCTAGGCTCACAACCAAAGCTATAAGAATGGATTTGATCAAAGCACATCATACATTTGTATGAAATCTCCATCAATTTTAAAATACAAACAAATTGCCATGTATTGCATGTAGTAAAAATAAGAATTCTTTTGTGCAACTTTAACTAACTTCAGTTATTAGTAGCCATATTTAGATGGATAAGTATGAGTTACAATATAAAGTATATTTTGCATTGTAAGTCATTGTCAAAACAAAGTTAAAACACACTGCCACAGAGGACCTTTAAAACATTGCCAGCTCCTTTGCACAGTTTTCTATAGTCCATGGTGATCTATTGAAAGGTTTTAAACAAGGTAATGACATGATCCAATTTGTGCTTCATCTAAAAGTTTAACCATCTTAGATCAAATTAGCCAGGGAAAAGGTGTTGGAATCAAATTAAATACCGATTGACAACTGTTTTTTTCCAAATTAAATCTTCAAGTTAATTTAATTTGCCTCACAAGGCAAACACTTCAATTTGTACTCACTTATTTGACAGATATTTTTCAAGTGCTTATCACATGTCAGACACAGCCCTGGACTCTGAAGATGCACTATAAATGATGGACAAAGGGAACAGTACGCGTCTTCAGAAAGTTCAGTATGGTAAAAGAACACATACAAACCGATCCCAATGAGTGTCCTAGGTATGAAAGAAAAAAGTTCCAGGCACTGGGATGGATCAGAGTGGAGCAAGGGTACTGAGATGGAGTAGGGTTTTAAATTGTTGTGTGTGGCACAAACTATTTCGGGAAGCATTCTTTAAGGAGATACCTCAAGAAGGTAGAGAAATGAGATGCTGTGTAGGGGAAAGACCATCTTGGGTAGTAAGCAGTGAAAAAAGAACCATTGTGAATTGACCATGACTGTCAAAGAAAGTATAGTGGCACTGGATAGAAGTTGTCAATATGACCCGAGGCAGCCACTAGGCTGAAAACAGTAAGGAGTTAGCTTGCATTCAGATACTTTTCAGGGCCTCTGACTCAGACATTCAGGGAGCAAATGGAAACTGCTGTTTAAAGAGTAACCCTCCTTCTTTATGAGGGTCTGCTCTAAGTAAGAGGAGATACTATTTCCTGGGGAATTTGGTGGGTAAAGTGGTCTAAAGCATCTGTAACTATTCCAGAGATTAGAATGTGCATCTAGAAACTATAGCAACAAGGCACACACAAATCCAGGGTACTACTTTCTTCGTTTTTTAATATTTTGTAAGTCCTTATAGTTCTAATGTGCCAATTCCTAGAGCTTTTCTTTACCATAGCACTACTTGCCTAGTAACTCATAGTTTTCTTCGAAAGGTATTGGCCCCTATGTGATGTTAATAGTAAGAAAATACAGGTTGGATATGTCAAAGGAAGCTTGCTTGAACTAGAAGGTCTTTGAGCTGACAACATCTGTTGCTTTAGACTCCCAAGTAGTAACTTTGCATATTCGATGATAAATGGATATAGACTTAGGATTTCTAGTGCTGTGATAAAACACCACAACCAAAAGCAACTTGGGGAGGAAAGTGTTTATTTCAGCTTGCACCATGTAATTCATTATCCACGGAAGTCAGTGTACGATCCTAGCGACAGGAGCTGATATAAAAGGCACGGAGGGGTGTTGCTTCTGCCTGCTCCTCATGGTTTGCTCAGCTTGCTGTCTTTCAGTACACAGAACCAACAGCCCCCCCACACCAATTATTAATCAGGACAATATCCCCACAACTTGCCTACAGACACATCTTATAGACATATTTTCTCGGTTGTGTATTCCTCTTCTTAGATAACTCTATGGCATGTCATATTGACATAAAACTAGCCAGCACATGAGTTAGGATTAAGGAGGACTACATAGAAGATGGTGATTTACTTAGACATTTATCCTCACCATTTTTACTAGCTAACATTCTTTTTCTATGAATGCTTTAAAAGGCAAAAAACTTGTTTGTTTCTTTGTTTGTTTGTAGCAACCCCAAATTTATATTTAAAAATAATCTGGCTCAAGAGATTACAGGAGAGTAGTAGGAAAACTGTGGTTGCCCAGAAATAAGGTGTAGTGTAAGGTAGACAGCAGTCCCTTGAGGGCACAAGGACTCGAGGAATATAGGGTAGTTGTGTTTGAGTAGGAGATGTAGCAGAAAGAGATTTCTGCTAATAAAGTGCTTCTCAGCCAGAGATGAGCTTATAAACCATGACACATTTGGAAATTATGAAAATTTTCTGGTCCCTATGATAATAGCATATCAGTTAGTATGCCCTGTTCTAATTTCTGGATCTTGTGCTGCTGTGCTGCATGTAGTCATTAGGCTGTGAACTGGTTGAAGGGAATAATCCTTTCAAAATCAGAAACAGCTTGGTAATAGGGTTGGTGGTCCCAAGAATGTACTGAAAGTAAATAGAATGAGTCATCTATTGTAAGGTAATTTTATGACTTTCCTTAAGGTTTTTTGTGGCCTGGAAACACCAGAATCAGATAGCTAAACAGCATAGAATCTGGAAGAAACTTCTCAGAGAAGTATATGTAAGAACAGAAGTCACAAAGTCCCTCTGAGGTAGAAGGGCTCACGCTCTCTGAGTTATAAAGGCATTGGTTCTGCCTCAAATTCAGATGAAAGTACATAGGTCTCAGCTAGACAAGAATCTTGAAAAAGAAGAGTATCAATTATGTGACACAGCTCTCACCTTCAAAACTAATTACAAAGGTACCATAATTAACATAATAATTAGCAGTTGGTGACTACTAGGGGAGGGAGAAGAACTTTTAGTTGGGAATGTGATTGTTTCCCATGCTCAGAGGAGGGCCACATGGCCATGTGCATATGGGCAGCACCAATAGGACTCAAGGGATTTCTAATAACACAAAATGAGAACATGAAGTTGGGAGGGAGATAGAGTCAGGGAACTAGAGGGAGTTAGAAAGAGGTAATGGTAAGCAGATGTGATTAAAATACGTTGTGTAAATGTATAAAATTTCAAAAGAATAAATTGATATTATTTTTTTCTTTTTTTTCGGGGCTGGGGAATTGAACCCAGGACCTTGCGCTTCCTAGGCAAGCGCTCTACCACTGAGCCAAATCCCCAACCCATAAATTGATATTATTAAATATAGAAAGTAATAATGGACTGATAGAAGGATAGACATACAGGTCAATGTAATAGAATTGAGAGACTAATTAATTATGATGCACTTGTCGTTTATAAGCATACCAAAGCACTTAATAGGAGGAAACAATCTTCCCATATACAGTGCTTGGATAACTGGGAATCTATCTGCAAAATAATAAAGGTGGACCCTTAACACTTATCAACCATGAACATGGACTGAACAGAACTACAAAAATAAAAACAATATGGCACTGGTGCAAAAAGAAACATATAGACCAGTAGGAAAAAATGGAAGACTCAAGCCTAAGTACATATAATTTAGACATTTAACATCTGACAACGATGTCAAAAAAAGAGAAATCATATCCAGGATGAAAGAAAGCATTTTCAACAAGTGGTACTGGGAAAAACTAGTTGTCCACATGCAGAAGAATGAAATTAGACTCATGCCTATCGCTGTCAGAAGCCAGTTGCTGCTTCTCTAAAGCAGAGAGAGAGAGAGAGAGAGAGAGAGAGAGAGAGAGAGAGAGAGACAGACAGACAGACAGACAGACAGACAGACAGACACAGACACAGACACAGACACAGACACACAGGCACAGAAACACAGAGACACAGAAACACAGAAACACAGAAACACAGAGAGAGACAGAGAGAATAAAAGTCTGCTTAGCAGACAGAGCCAAAGCAGGTCAGGGTCTGTTGGCAGATTTCCTGGCCTGCTGAGTCACGGAATGATAAGAGGAGGTGCACTTGAGGCTCAAGGCTAGGGGCCAAAGATTCTATTGACCTTGGTGGAAGAAACAGGGAATTTATTGTGTAAGAACAAATGCCTTACGTACATTTCAACAAATTGTTTCTGTTATCTTGTGCCTCTGCTTCCCACAGTACTGTAGTGTAAGCACTGCCTGCTCTGGCCTCAGTGGGGAAAGATGCCCCTAACCCTCCAGAGACTGGAGACCCCCTGGGAGCGAAGAAGACTGGTGGTGGGGAGCATCCTCTTGAAGACAGGGGGAGGAGGAATTTGATGAGAAACTGGGATGGTAGACTGGGAGGTGGGCAATGACTGGATTGTAAGAAAAAGAGTAGGCTATGAGAAATACACTTGCTGCTGGCACAGAATAGACTTTCTATCTTTCTATCTTTCCTCTAATCAGCCTCACTCCCCTCCTCAGAGAACTGTTCGACCTTCACATCTCATTCCAAATAGATCAAAGATTTAAAAGTGAAACATGAAAGAAGAAAACATAGGCAGAACCCTTCAAGATATAGGCGTGGGAAAGGAATTCCTGAACAGTATATCATTTGCCTAAGAATTAAGGCAAATAACTAATAACTAGGACTTTGTATAATTCCAAACAGGTCAAAGATCTATAGGTAAGAGCTAATGCTATACTTTTGGAGACACAGATATATCTTTCCATTGAATTTAGAAATGTTTTCTTAGGTAAAATAGTCATGGTACAAGAAATGAGAAGAAATAGACAAAGTGGGCTCTATGAAGCTTAAAACGTGTACATTAGAAATACTATCAACAGAGGTGGATGGGAATACCATAGAATGGGAGAGTATTGAAAACAATATAGATGACAATAGGCCTTGTAACTTGAACATATTAAAACAATTATTGCATCTCAAAAGCAAAAAGGCAAGCACCTAGATGAGGTAAAAGACTCGGTTTGAAAAATGATTTCTCCAAAGACATACAAATGGTCAGCACATAAAAAGATGTTAAATGTCGTTTCTAATTATTGAGATGAAAGGCAAAACCATGATGTGACATGACTTCGCAATCACTAGATGGCAATAATGAAAGCAGCTGTAATGGGAGAGGAACACAAACGTTGGCACTCACCTGTGCTAAAATTGGAATGCTTCTGTATTGCCTGAGGGTATAGTCACTATGGAAAACAATTTGGTGACTCTTCAATAAGGTAAACACAGATTTATCATGGGACACATGAGCTGTATTGCTAGGTTCTATGCCAAAAAGAATTTAAGAGCAGAGATCTGGCACATACATGCTCCCAAATAGAGCAGCACTGCTCATAGTACCAAAAAGTAGGAGTAACTCAGGGTCCATCAACAGATAAATGGACGAGCAAAGTGTAGTGAATACATACATGGGAAAACACCAAAATCTTTGGTTTGCGCAGAAGCTGACCTCGTGAGGTTTATATCATGAAAACTAAAGTGTTTATGTCTTTAAAAAAAAACTTAACATCTAAAACAAAGCAAACAAAAACAGGCTAATCCTGTGTGTGTTGAATGTGTTGAATTCACAAGCATAAAATCAGAAGGCAAAGTAATCATGAAGCTTTTCTAAGAAATAAAAATAGAGGATTAGTCTACAAAGTAGAATAAATAGCACTGGGATTTTCTTAGTGAGCGTGAAAGACCTGTTGGGTCCCTCAACTCACCATCGTTACCAAAATCATCATAACAGTAATAATAGTAATTACTTCAATTATACTAATAGCTACCCTTTATTGAATGTATATTATGTGCCAAAACCCGTGTTAAACACTTCTACACATATTACATAATCCCAAACAACTCTATTATTACCTTGATGACTCAGTGTTTAAGTACCGAATAGGAAATGTCTTAGGTAACAAGTTGAAGAATCGGAGTCCAAAACCCAGGTTGGTCTGATTACAGAGCCCACATACTACTTTCTTAACTTGTGTGCATTAATAAAGGTGGCTAGATAACTGCCAAGATCCTGGGTGATTTGCATGAATGTATTTATATATACTCTAAAGGAATAAACTTTGCAGAGGAAAAGCTGGGAACTTCCAGGAACAACAAATAAACAAAGAAAAATAAGCAAAGGAAACAGTGGACAGTAGGAAAAGCATTTTTGCTGTTGATCTTAGTGGAAAATATTTGAAAGCCACTGTCATGACAGATCGGGAAAGCTGTGCTAACTCATTTGAACACTTCCCTCTAGGCAACAGCAAGCTCTTGAAAGATTTAAGCAGAGTAGTGGCATGATCTAATTTTGCATTGCAGCAAGAGTTTTACCGCGTCTTTTATAAATTGCCTAATGGAAAAATACCCATTGCTGTGTGACTCCCCATTCACTTGCACCTGGGTTGGTTCATCAGGGAACAGTGATAATTTTTAGGTTCTTAAACAGCAGCTGGATGCTTACAAACAGCAGAGGTGGCAGCTGTGCAGAAGATAGAGAAAGACAGACTTCCTTACATGCCCAGGCTTTCGGCATAAATGGGTATCAGTAGGAAGCAACATATATTCTCTGCTTTTAGAAATTTCTGAAAGGGAGACTAGAGTATCATCAAATGTGTGTGAGGGAGAGAATTGTTTCACATGCTTAACTTAGATACTGGGCCACTAATGTGTCTCACCACTATTTTTAGGTTTAACCTAGAGCCCATAACTAGAAGTCATTTTGGGAGCAGCTGGTCCACTAAAGCAAAATGGACTTTGGCGAATACTGAACCTAAATACAAAGATGACCAAAGAAGTTGTCAAAACAGGAAGTTTTTCAAAGGTGAGAAACTCGAAATAAGATTTCTTTTTGTCATCCAGAACCTCAATTATAGCCTATATACAAATGTCCATGGGCTTGAGGATGACCCTGCTGGCCACATTTAGGGTAGACAGAGTATTAAGGTTGGCTATGTTTTAACTGACTCCCTTTCTCTATTGAAGACCTGGTTGAACATATGGCAGACAGATTTTGGTTGTGAGGATGGTTTCTAACATTGGGTTAATCTGTATGGAATCCTAGCTCTTTGTTTCTATTAGGATAATTTCAGCAAAGCACTGAAACAGAGAACCTCATGTTTCTCCGGGATAAAATGGAGATAATTATTCTAAGCAGTTCATGGAGTTGATTTTTTAAGGCATAAACTTCTCCAGAGATAATTATTAGTTTACCAATAGCTCTGTTGGATATCTGGAGATAGCCTATGCAAATGGCAAATGTGTTTGGAAGGTAAGCCAGTAGTAATCAGCTATAGTGGAACCAGTTTCTGTGGAATTTAGTACTCAAGGTATTCTGTCAGCAAAATCTGGAATCCTTGAGGAAGTGACAATATACCGACAAGACAGTGTTTTGTTAACCTGTGGGTCAGGACCACTTTAGGTACCAAGGACCCTTTCACAGTGGCCACATATCACATATCCTGCATATAAGATATTTATAGTTATGGAGCAGCAATGGAAATAATTTTGTGGTTTGGATTACTACAGCATGAGGAATTATCTTTTTTTTCTCCATCTTTATTAAATTGGGTATTTCTTATTTACTTTTCAATGTTAATCCCTTTCCCGGTTTCCAGGCCAACATCCCCCTAACTCCTCCTCCTCCCCTTCTATATGGCTGTTTCCCTCCCCATCCTCCCGCCATTACTACCCTCCCCCCAACAATCTAATTCACTGGGGGTTCAGTCTTGGCACTAGGCTATTCATTACTACCTATGCAGTTGGAGCCCAGTGTCAGTCCACGTATAGTCTTTGGGTAGTGGCTTAGTCCCTGGAAGCTCTGGTTGGTTGGCATTGTTGTTCATATGGGGTCTCGAGCCCCTTCAAGCTCTTCCAGTCCTTTCTCTGATTCCTTCAACGGGGGTCCCGTTCTCAGTTCAGTGGTTTGCTGCTGGCATTCACCTCTGTATTTGCTGTATTCTGGCTGTGTCTCTCAGGAGAGATCTACATCCGGCTCCTGTCAGCCTGTACTTCTTTGCTTCATCCATCTTATCTAGTTTGGTGGCTGTATATGTATGGGCCACATGTGGGGCAGGCTCTGAATGGGTGTTCCTTCTGCCTCTGTTCTAAACTTTGCCTAACCTATTCCCTGCCAAGGGTATTCTTGTTATGAGGAACTATCTTAAAGGGTTGCAGCATTAGGAAGGTTGAAAACCACTGATCTAAGAGCACTTTGCAAGTTAACTTTTTGGTAACTTTTCCAAACAAAGACATCAAGGACAGGCTTCCTATTGAAGCAAACACAGTAAAATTGAACCATCTGCCATGACAGAAAGAGCCTCTATCATGATGTTAAAGGAATCATCCTTTTTATTATACAGCTTACTAATTTAAGCAGAGGTGAGTAGTTTTCATGATAGGCTCTTGTCCGACAGTAGAGAAAACCATATCAAAGACAAAGTGTATAATTAAGAACTCAGATAAAGGCAGATAAAGCCTCAATTACATATGACAAACCTCACAGATCAGCAAGCATCTAACCCAAGGAAAACCTCCTGGGCAGTTAGAGCTTTTTGCCTTTGTTAATAAATTCAATAATGCATCATTGAAGTACAGGTCCAAGGGTGACGCCAGCACAGGCAGTTGTCGACACAATAAACCATAATTTTCCTTACTTTTATTTTGGAAAGCACACCAGCAGATGGAATAATATACTATCTAGAGTTTTAAAAATGGATGGTCCATGAAGAAGATCACACAAGACGTTGATCATTAAATTACTAATTTGTAACATTAACTGAGGACTCACTAGATCTCTGGCTCTAGTCTAATTCCTATTCTATAGATTAAACTACTACAACACGGAGAGGATATTAATTTAATTAAATGTTATATAGGCAGTAACAGCAAGAGCTAGAATCTAAGCAAACAGTGTGACTATGGAGCCCATGCTCTGGTCATCGTTGCTGGGGCAGCTGTCAAATGCTGTGCTCTCTTCTGTTCTGCCAAATGCTAGAAGTCATTCAAGACGTGGCTCAAGCTAAATAGAATTAGAAAAAAACTTTCCTTGGACAAGGCGCAATTTGTATTTGTCACTTTCCAGAAGCCGGATACAATTGTAGAGATTCAATTGCATAATGATGCCTCACAGAGTTTGCAGTAGACAATGGAAATCAGCAGAGGCAGGTACAGTGATCATGCTGAGGTCATTAGCATCCAAGGAAACCTCGAATCTAATTCAAAGGATTTGATGAACCACTGTAGCTGATGGTGTCTTATTGTTCCCACTGGGGAAGAATAAGCATATCAATTCCAGAGAGTCTAAAAGGCAATTCAGTCTCCAGCATGCAATCAGAAAACTTCTTTTGATAGACCCTGCGTGTTCTATGTGGTCTAGTAGTACAGAGACATGTGAAGCAGTGAGTAGCTTTGTCGTTTTATCAAAATGCAGAAAATCTGAATTTTCTAGAAGACAACCACTTGAAGGACTTCTATCCAGAAAAAGCTGAAGGCTTCAAGGAAGAGTGGAAACTATATAATAGATATGAAAGCATTATAAAGCATTCACTTCTCAATTTTTTCTTTCATTTGTCACTTAATCAAATGCCCCATAATTACTGACTCCATTTACAAGTAGAGGCCATTAATAGTGTAGATACTATTGCTGCTGCTGCTGCTACTACTACTACTACTACCACTACTACTACTACTACTACTACTACTACTACTACTACTACTACTACTATCACTGTTATTGGTGGGTGGCATTTTTATTATGTTCTATGTTCCAGGCACTTCTCATGCAGTAAGATTCATGATTGCTTGTGATGCCTTTTCAGACTATCTTAGAGATTTAGTAATCTATAGCACATATAATTGAAATGAATTAGCTGGGGTCACAGAGAAGATGGTGGGCCAGTAACAAAGCCAAGTGAGCGGATTCTATAACCTACTTTTTAACTTCTGGGATAGAAGTAAGTAAGCATGCTTCATTTCTTCATCAAAGCCTTCACTTCACATCTCTAGTTCTTCTTGCTAGAAAATATGTTCCTGGATGCCCTTTCTTTGGTTGTTGTTTGCCATTTACATTGGGTTAACTTCAACATGCCTTCATCTTAAACTTACAATTGTTTTTGTTTGTTTTTGTATGTATATACATGTGTGTTAAGGGTTTGCATGTATGCCCGCGACATATGTGGAAGTCAGAGCCTGTTTCTGGAATTGATTCTTTTCTTTTACCATGTGGTTCCTTGGGATCAGAAACCACATGGTAAAAGAAATAAAATAAAGAGCCTTTATTCCCTGAGCCACTGAGCCAACTTAAGAGTCCCACAAAGGCTTTCCATCACCATCTAATCAAGAGTAACTATCTGTATTTAATGCCTGTCACATGGCTATATACAAATCTCATTTTTGTGCTTATTTTCTTGTTCCCATCCCAACAGGTTCAAAAACTCCATGAAGGTGGGAGTGTAAGTTTGTTTTGATCAGAAATATATCACCAGCATCTAAAGCAGTGACTTGGGGCCAGGAAGATGGTTTAGTGAGTAAAAGTTTGCTGTACTATTATTAGTCTCCACATTCAGATTCCAGCAGCCAAATAAAAAGCCAGCCACGGTGACACATTCTCATGCACCTGCATTCCCAGCACCGTGAGGAGCCGAGGCCAGGGGATAGCTGCAGCTTCTTGACTGTCTGCCTATCCAGATTCACTGAGAAACTCTGTCTCGAGTGAATACAGTAAATAATGATAGAATATGACACCTGATGCATTCCTCTCGCTTCTGCGTGTACATAGGTGTACACCATTGCATGCTCACATATAATCATGCAACAGTCATGAGAAAATAAAATAGAAAAGAATAGAATAAAGGAATAACAATGAAATGTACACTGACTGGCATATTACAGGAAGCAGGTAAACATCTGTGAATTGAATAGTATTACTATGTTGTGTCGGATAAGCGAAGCTTTGTGTTGGAAGGAGGTGATAGCTTTGAAGTCTTGATCTGCAGGTAAGAACCTATTCATAGAGTCCAAATTTGACAACTCATGTCCCTTTATGTTTCATGTTAGGCTGAATGTATTCCTGGTAGGAAGGAAAATACCACTGTAGGCCAGAGCACAAGGGACTATATTATAGTAAATGTTTACCCATATAATAGTCCAAAGAAAAAGCTCTAATTTTTAGGGCTTTCTGACTTTCATGATATAACTCTTCTTGTCAGAGTTAAAAACCATCATGCTTCAAGCTATCAACATAGTGTCATCAGCAATCATGAAGTTAGAAGGGCCATAGAGTTCCATTAGTAGTTTGTACTAGTTTATATTGTTTCTACAGCTCATACACATAGATAACCATAAATAACTTCAACAACATAGATGGTAACAAAACATAATGCAATATTGAGAAAGTAATAAATGTTGAGCATCTTCTTTTGTCTTTGTGTAATTTTTAACTAAAAGTTTCTCTAACTAAATGTTTCATGATGGCCGTGCTTCACAACATTCTTAAAATGCTAGTGACTGACTTTCACGAGCCAGGAGAAGCCAGCTCCAGAACATGACTTGGCCAGCGCTCCCAGAAAAGAGTCACAGCTGCCTTCCCAGGCTTTGGACACATACGTGCAGCAGCTGATTATAGTGTGAGTTGAAGGAGAAATGTTGACAACTGCAGTAGAAATACAGGTGGACTCTGAATAGCTTCTATTCTAGGGCCTAACACTCTTGACATTTCTGAAAGGCTTGACATTTGTACCTTTGTGATCATCCCAGAGGTTTGCTACTATGGAAAATCATTTTTATTTAAGCTTCATGCAAACAACAGCAATTCGCTGCTATAACAGTAAGCCACTGCTCAAAAAGAAAAAAAAAAAGGTACTCCCAAATGGAGCTGCTAAATACAGTCTGGCTCTCTTAAAGGGTATACTCTTATGCCTCAGCCGACTTGTCCCCATTTTTATGTTGTTAAGCAGTATAACGTAATACTTAGGAGCTCTAGGCAAATAGTGTAAGTCAACATCTTCATTCTGCTGCTCACTGGCTATGTGAATTTAAGCAAGCTACTTAACATTGGATGCCTTAACGCCATTTTAAAAATGGCTATATGGTAGTATCTACTTTAAGATCAATGTGATGATTAAGTTGTTTAACACATTCAAAACACTAAAAATAGTGGGTGACACATAAGTACAACATGACCATGTTCCCAACTGCCCCTGCAACCCTGGCGAAAATCTCTTCAATAAAAATTGGACCTACCACTGTGACTAACTGGTCATGTTCTAAAAGGCTGAGCATTTTAGCAGCATTAATGGGCTACATATTGACATTCCACAGTTCTAATGCTGGGAACAGTGACAGATTATCTACATACACCCCATTGTCACAGGACTCCCTAGTGAAATGCAAACAGAAGTCTCCAGTGATAATGTGGAGATTAAGGCTTGCTTGATACTCTGTCCCTGACAAGCAAAATTAGAGAGAGTACTGTGGTTTTGACTGGAGTTAGATCTTTATGCCTATGAATGTCAGAAAGGTAGGATACCTTTGACTCTGAGGAATGATATTTGCATTCAAAGGAGTTTCCTCAAGCAATTTACTTGAGAAATGTAAGTATACAGAAGAAAAATATTTGTGCCTAGCTAGAAAGCCAAATAAAAAACTCATTAAAGATGGGATAGTAAGGAACAAGCAAGGGTTTGCTCATCACTGTTTATCGCCTGGCTGCACAAGGTGGGGGTGGGGAACAAGCCAAGTGTACAGTGCCTAGGAATTTCCATGGTGTGAATATTTGTATCACAAATGACTTCAGACCACCAATATGGCATTTCTGAATGCAGATGTGAGAAGGAGATGCATGTACTTAACTAGCATGAGCTAATAGCAAAAGCTTCCTGACTATAAAAACACTCAAAAAGCAACCAAGGACAATTAGCTGGTGGCAGACATGAAAAACCTAGACTAAATCTTGCACTTCAATAGAAGTAATATACTAGGCTAGGCATATAAAAAGCTTTTTTAAAAGACATGACAGTAGACTGAGCAATTATATTTACTGTAACACATTTTGTTTGTGCTGGCCCAATGTCATTGCTGAGTGATGACTAAAGAGAAGTAGAAAATGTTCGATGTGAAAATAAGGAAATAGAATATTTTTATCATCAAAGTGAGGTACTTTTGTCTTTAACGAGGCACAGGCAGAAGCAGCAGCACTTTTGGAAATGAAAATTGGGCAAAATCCGTGTGTGTGCATGTGTGCTTGTGTGTGTGTGTGTGTGTGTGTGTGTGTGTGTGTGTATGTGTGTGTGTGTGTGTGTCCTAAATATACCAGATAGGACACCAATATTCTTTTTTTTGTTGTTCTGCCTTGTACATGTTGCTACAAATAGGCCAATAAACAAACTCATCAATTGTACTCGTGTGCATATGAACTTGAGTCCATGTGTAGACTTGTCTCTTGTAGATGGTGGTAGATGAATGTAAACATGAAAAGCTTTGTACCAAACCTTCAAGGGAGAGGCATAAACATAAACTCCTAGTGACAGACCAAGTGATAGCAAGTCTGTTGGTCTGGAAAACTCCCTTGTTAGCCAAGGTAGCGGTGTTTGGTATCTCTGAGGTACTGCAGCAAAGGAGCATGTCCAATACAGAGGTCAATGCTAGCAACAAACTACTGAACTGAGAACAGGACCCCCTTGGGGGCGAATTAGAGGAAGGATTAAAAGAGTTGAAGGAGCTTGCAACCCCATAAGAACAACAATGACAACCAACCAGAGCTCCCAGGGACTAAACTACTACCCAAAGAGTACACATGGACTGACCCAGGGCTCCAACTGCATATGTAGCAGAGGATGGCCTTGTTGGGGCACCAGTGGAAGGGGAAGCCCTTGGTCCTGTCAAGGTTAGACCCCCAGTGCAGGGGAATATAGGGGGCAGTATGGAGGATGGATGGGGGAATACCCGTATGGGGGGAGGGGGGAGGGAGGATGGGGGGCTTATGGACAGGAAACTGGTAAAGGGAATAACATTTGAAATGTGAGTAAAGAAGTATATCTAATTTTTAAAAAATGTATGGTCACATAAATAAATAAATAAATAAATAAATAAATAAATAAATAAATAAAACTCTTTACTCCAAGAATTACCATTTAGCCTGATGAAGAGGATAATAGCACATCCTCCAGAAAGCAACTTCCCACTTACAAAGAGAGCTCTGGGAGAATTCTAGAATACAATGAAAAAACTAAAGCCACCCACTATGATGTAAACAAACAAGAAGAACTACATTTAAAAGATCCAGGAAGTATTTTCTCTATTTCAGCCCATCCCATTGATGATCATTCCCAGTGGAGGAAAAGAAACGAGGAGTGAAGCAATATTTACCAGCAAAGACTTCTGTAGCCCATGGTACTGCCACAGAAACTAAAAATGTTCTTGACCAGCAATTCCTGAAAATTTCAATAGAGACAGCCTGGCTGTGGAGCCATGGGTCTCCAAGCTGCCATACTTCTTCCTTGTTTCCTAAGCTGCAACACTGGTAACACACACACACACACACACACACACACACACACACACACACACACACACACACACACACACACACCTAAGTATATCCTGGGCTCTGGCATTAAATGAGATCACCTTGGTCATAACTATTATGTAAAGGATGGTGAGAAGAAAAAAACCAAGTGATTTGCTTGTGTGGACACAAACATCATTCATGGCCACATAATTGTGTAGTCTTCATTGACACTGATCTCCACTAATGCAATTACCTTTTTCCTGCGTTATCATGCCCTGTATTCTGAGCCCCTGTAACTACATTAAGCCAGGGTGTCAGCATATTGATTTTATCAGCCCTACCTTGATCTTGGGTAGCACCATAAAGCCAAGGACTCAAGCATAAAAATTTGCCTTGGAACTAACCTCTGGGCTAGAAAAAAATTGAACACTGAATTTATCCTAAGAGTTGTTTACCCGAGGCAAGTGCCCAGGAACAGGGATTCTGGAGCTATTTCTAGATGGAGATTCAACCAGTTTAACCTGTAGCTGACTGTGCTAGTCTTAGACCACATATGCACTAAGGTAGCAGGCAGGAAAATAGTATGATCTTTTTTAAAAGATTTATTTATGTATATCGGTGTTTGTTTGTATGGGCATCTGCATATCACGAAAGGATCTCAGACTTTCCCCTGTGTCTCATTGGCCTCAGCATATGATGATGGGTTCTCGGATGTCACAGTATTATAATGTTAGTGGCCACATAATTGGTCATTTGAATCTCCTGATAGATTCCAGGAAACAAAACAAAGAGAAAACTATATTTGACTTTGGGGGGAAAGGGAGGCATGTGCCAAGTTTTGGATCCCAAGGCTTGTCCCTCCATAGTAAGGACCGCCGCTACTGAGCTCAACACTGACCACAGGCTAGTGACAATGGAAATGAAACCAGTGCTCTCACCATAGCCCCAAAGTAGCCCCTTGTAGGGACTGAATAGTGTTTTAAAGCATCCCCTCATTCCACCTGAACAGTGTAAAAGTGCAGATTTTTAACAAATGGGATTAGATCATTTTGTTGAAAAGTTGAAAAATGACAAGATACCAATTGTAGGTTTACAAAATCTGAGTTTAAGGTATGAACTAATGGTGAAACAGAGGGAATGATTACTATTAAGTGTTTGAGGAGGACAGGTAAGAAACTTAAAACCATATGTAAGAGCATCAGGAATTTTCAAGGAATCATGGTGTCAACTATAGACAAAATAGAAGGGCAGAAATCAACCACAATGCAAATATGCATACAAAAATATCTAGGGCTGGAAAGATGGCTCAGTGGTTAAGAGCATGGACTGCTCTTCCAGAGGTCCTGAGTTCAAATCCCAGCAAACACATGGTGGCTCACAACCATCTATAGTGGGATCTGGTGCCCTCTTCTGATGTGTCTGAAGACAGCGACAGTGTATTCATACATAAAATAAATAAATCTTTAAAAAAATCTAGTTGAGGTTAAAATGATTGTTTTCTAGAAATATTTTAACAGAAAAATGAGTAATTTTTTAAAAATTAAAGAAATAGAACTGAAACATTGAAGTAATTTAAAAAATTAATAGAAACCTGTGAGCTCAAAAAGTTCACTAAATGAAATGGGGGAAAAAACATGGAAGCTGGGCTGGGGAAATGGCTCAGTGGTTAAGAGCACTGACTGCTCTTCCAGAGGTCCTGAGTTCAATTCCAACAACCACATGGTGGCTCCACAACCATCTGTAATGGGAGCCAATACCTTCTTCTGATGTGTCTTCGTGTTTTGTTTTGTTTTTTAAACATGAAGACATAGCTGAATAGATTGAACAATCACTGACATCACTGACAGACTATTTGAGAGCACACAGATGGCAGAGAAAAAAGCTATAAGAGAACAAAGGGAATTGAAGAATGAATGTGGAAATTTAGGACAGTACCAACACAGCAAATACTTTACCTGCAGGAGTTCAAGGAAAATATGAGAATATGACAGGAGTGAAAACTTATTCAAGGAGATAGTAATGGAAAATTTCTGAAACCTAATACACCACACAAGCACATATGTCTGAGAAGGTTTAAGGTCTCCAGTTAGAATCAAGTCAGTCAAGTCTATTGCAAGATAGATCAAGTTATCCGAAGTCAAAAATAGGAGGGTTACAGACAGCAAGGGTCAAGAGACAACATATAACTCCAATTTTTCCATCCACAGACCAGCAGAAACCTTAGAGACTAGAGGGGACAGGGTTGACAGCCACATCTCTTCAAAGCTATTATTTTAAAATGAAGAAGCAATAAGTACATTGCCAGACATAAAAAGACTGAGAGAATTTATAACCACTAGACCCGTACCAAAAAGAAATTCTGAAGGGTGTTCTTCAACCTCAAAGAAAAATACCAGTTACAAATAAGAAGAGAAACAACTGGCAGTGCAAAATATATTGCTAAGAGTAACCACCCAGACAAATACAGGAGTCATACTATTGTGAACATGATATATTACTCATTTATATAATAAGTATGAACTGTCTAAAAGCACCTGGCTCAAATATGTTAAGACATAGGTATGCTGGCAAGTTTTAGGTCTACTTGACACTAGGTACCTGAGAAATGGAATCCTGATTGAAGAAATGCTTGTATAATATTGGGCTCTAGGCAAGACTATGGAGCGCTTTCCTGATTAGTGACTGACTCTGATGGGGGTGGGCACAGCACACTGTGAGTAGTGTCATCCCTGGGCTTGTGATCCTATGTTTTATAAGAAAGCAGGAACCTTTCTATTTATGTTTCTCACCGTTTCCACTACATTTCAGTAAAACTGAACTTTCCATGCCCCTGTTTCTATTCTTTTCTATGTCCATTTACAAGGGTTGTTTGGAAGTGATCCAGTCACTGAGTGTTCTGGAATAGTCCTCATTTTTCACTGGTAAGCTAAGACCTCTTCTTCATGAGTCTTTTCTACCAAATCAAATGCTGGATGGATTATACTTCCCTTTGTGCTATCATTCGTTGAGCTGGTCTGTAATCAAGACACTTAGGAGACAGAATAAACAGGCCTTGATGAATAAGTGCTATGGGGGTGGGGTGTAATAGTTAAGGATGGTCCTACCTTTCTTACCCGAGCGGTAGTGTGGGTGGTAGAACATTCATTAACCTAGGAGACAATGAAACAGAAGTAGGTTACAGGGATTATGAGATCTGCTCTAGGCCTGGTGAGTCTGCAGTACCCAAGAGATAGACCACATAAAAAATGATCTAGTCCAGATTTTATGAATTCCGGAGTCTTAGCATGTGAATGTAGAAAAAAAGAATAGAGGATATTGGGTAAAGCCTTAAGGTTTATTAATAGTACCAAAAGAGAAATGTTTTTTTTTATTTTTTTATTTATTTATTTATTTTTTAGGCAGCATCTGTTAGGGGTAATGAGTAGGCCAAAGAGATGCTTTCTCTGACTCAAATTTAGCTATTACGTCTAAAAACTGAAAAACAGTGTTTATCATGTATATAAATATCCCCAAGAAATACTTAAATTTCTTTTATACATTGTATGTACAGTATAAAATTTATAGAGAAAGAACGCAGAAAGTGGAATGGTGTATACAGGGGCTGGTCAAAGCAAATGGGTAGTTTAATGAATTAAGAATTTGTGAGAGAAAGCATTTTCTAGAGATGGTTGTGCAGTGTCAATGTGCTTAATAGTACAGAATTAGACGCTTAAAATGAATAAGATAAATCCAGATGTGGTAGTGCATAGCTTTCATCCCAGCACTCAAGAGGCAGATCTCTGTTAGTTCAAGGCCATCCTGGTCTACAGAGAGAGTTCCAGGACAACCAATGTTATTACATAGAGAAACTCTGTCTTGAGAAAGTGGTTAAGATAATATATTTATGTTATGCATAATATGCTACAGTGCTTTAATCCCATAAGAAAAAGAATTGCAACCTAAACTGAAAGTGGCTTAATTGGAGCTTTCTTTTCCTTTTCTCGGTGGCTTATTAACCTAGTATGCTATTTGGTTCTTTTTCAGCTCACAGGACTACATATCCCATCATCCTCCAGCCACTCAATACCTAATTCAGTGCTTATCAGAATTTATTGTTAGAAATCCTTCCAGCTATTGACTATAATCTAGCTCTGAAACAAAATGGCCTTCCATTTCAACTGATTAATATAGATTTCCTCAGTGCCTGAGAATGCTGTTTCAAGATATGAACTTCTCCATTCTCATGAGTATTCATTTCCCTGTGGTACTCTCCTATTTTATAGACAGCAGCCTGTGTTCTTGCTTCAGTGAGCATATGCAGAAGGGGTTGAGTTACACGGGTACTGGCAGGCTGAGGTTTCTTTGAATATTAGCAGAATGCCAATCACCCATCCCTGGACTCCAAAGCAAACAGCAAAAGACATTTTGTTAGAGAAGGGTCAAATAGCAGTCTCTGTGATTCCCTGAGAGAGTGTACTCTTAAAATAAAATTATTTTGTTTCTGATGAAGGGGAGGCACTTACATTCTACATGAAGAGGCTGCACAACAAGGCTGGGAGAGTCAGGGAGGGAATGAGTATAAGCAAGATGTTTCTGAATATGAATATATTATCATTCCTGTGCACAAATAGCTCCCATTTTGCCCACCCCCTTATGTAAATCCAGTTTGGATAAGTTCCTATTGATGAGATCTTAGGTATCCAAGTCAGGATGAGGTGAAGACAAAATAGGCAACAGGACCAGCCTGCTTTACTATTGTCTGCAGTTTTATTATTAATTGGGAACAATCCAGGGTAGACTGTGTATATAATTATGTTCCAACATCTCAAATACGTTAGGTGTTTTTATAGTTCATCAAAGGGAGAGACTTGCCTTGGTTGAAGGAGATGGGATGGTGTTTCATATGGAACATTACATGAGTCGTCTCCTCCACAGAGACATCTCGTTGGCATGGGGGAGATGAAAATGAGAACTAAAATCCCTTGTTTGGAATCAAACCTGCATTGGTGCTGGAGCAGAGCATCCTTTCTCTTTGTCCTCCGAGCAGGGCTGCCTTTTTCTGCCATACCTAATGTCAATTTCAATTGTGGGTCATAGATTTACAGGGTAATATAGCCTTTCGAAATATATAGAGATTGTGGAGTAGTTAAATCTTGACTCAAGGTAATTAACGTATCTGTCACTTTGCTTCTGACTTGTATGTTGGAGTAGATGGATTCAGCAAATACCCCCTTTTTGGAAAAAAGAAGATTTATTTAGTTTATGTATCTTAATGTTTTTGCCTCCATGTTTTGTGAGGGTGCAGATTACCTAGAATTGGAGTTACCTGAATAATTGTGAGCTGCCATGTGAGTGCTGTGAGTTGAACTTGAGTCTTCTGGAAGAGTAACCAATGCTCTTAATCACTAAGTCATTTCTCAAGCCCCCACTACCCCCCCACATTTTCTAGTTATCCATTGAGATCTATCTATCTATCTATCTATCTATCTATCTATCTATCTATCTATCTATCTATCTATCTATCTATCTATGCTCTTATTACCCTGCTATAAAAGAGATTTCAAAAGTCATTGCTGCTTTTGTCTAAATGAAATGTTTGTCCCATTTGCTAGTAAATCCCAATACCTTCACTCGTGTCCCCTCTGGTCTCTGATAACCTTACTCTACCTCCCTACTTCCCTGAGTTCAAATATGTTAAGACAGTACCTATAAGTGAGACCATGAAGTAATTGGCTGTCTGTGTCTGGCTTACTTAGCAGAAAGTCCTCCAGTTTTATTCACAGGGTCACAAATGACACAGTGTTCATTTTAAAGGCTGAATAACATTAGAATATAGTAGACGATATAATCATATTGTATTTATCTATTCATCTATTGATACTTTTCTTGACTTCCCATCTTGCCTCTGATAGTGCCACAATGGATTGAGAGTATGCATATTATTAAGTTCAACATGTTGATGTACACATGAATTATCATGACTGTCTTTTTTTTGTATTTTCCCACTTTTATTAAATTGGTTATTTCTTATTTACATTATAAATATTATTCCTTTCCCTGTTTCCTGTCCATCAGCCTAACCCCTCCCCCTCCCCTTCTATATGAGTGTTTCCCTTCCCATCCTCCCCCCATTACTGCTCCCCCAACAATCCCCTGCACTGGGGGTCAAACCTTGGCAGGACCAAGGGCTTCCCCTACCACTCATGCCACAACAAGGCTATTCACTGCTACATATGCAGTTGGAGCCCAGGATCGATGACTGTCATTTTATTATTCACCTAATCATGCCACATGTGCTAGTGGAGACTCTGACTCGGAGAGAAAAGATTATATTGTGAATGGCTGAGATGGTGGGGTCTCAGCTAAGAAGATCATAAGGTTACTGTTCAGACGAGGGTGAGGTTGCAAGCATTTTGTTTTCCAAAGCAGTCTTTCCACACCCAACTTCTCTATTTGACAGTGAATCTTAGCTTGAGGACAGTCTATTTCTGTTTCCCAGTTAACCCATAATCCACTTGCCTAGTTAGGGAACTCAGAAAAGGGGCCTCTTTCACTAGCCTGGCGAGTGAAGCAAGATTTTTGTTTGTTTTTGCTTGAAATTAAACTTGCCCCCTGTTCCAACTTGGCTGGGTACATTTGTGGAATCCAACAAATCCACATCTATGTGTGGTGGCCTTGGCTAGCCCATTGCCAAAAGTGTGGTTGCTGGGACTTTCCCAGCTTTATTTTTAGCCATTTAAGATAATCTAGAAAGAAGCTGAAGAATGTTAAGGGCATTTTTTTTCTGTTTAAAACACAAAATACGAAGGAATGGACCAGGCTTCTGGAACACATGTAGAAACGAGCTCACTGTTTTTGTGTGGTAAGGAGCCAAACCAGAGTAGTGATATGACTAGAATCTAGTGTCTGCTGTGTGATTTGGGATAGGTTCCATTACCCTCCACAAGGCTTCATTTTCTCTCTCTGTAGAGTCTCTGTAAAGCAGACTTCCCAGGTTGCTTGTGAGGATAAAGTAAGACAACACATGCAGTGCCGAGCATGCGCCGGGCACATGAGAGGTGTTAGCTGCCCTTATTGACCTGCAGGCTTTGCCAGCATCCCACAACATGCCACATTTCACAACGAATGGCATGTTTTCATGCCAGAAATGAACAAGAAAGGTTAGAGGGAGCTCTCTGTATCACTCCCTCAATCTTTCTGTCACTCCTCTTAACCAGAGTTGCAAATGCCACACTGCTTGCTTTGGCTGGGGGCAGTTCTGATCTTCCAGGACAGGGTCTCTCCACTTGGTACAGTTGTTCTGCCAATGAAAGGGTGACAAGCTGACTCCCAGATATTCTCCCAGGTATGAGCCACATGGCTGGTCTTAATTGAATAGCACAGTCTACAAAAGTGAAGAGGTTTTTTGTTTGTTTGTTTGTTTGTTTGTTTGTTTTCTTTTGGGGTTTTTTTTGTTGTTGTTGTTTTGCTTTGCTTTTTTACTTTTGCTCTTCAGAAAAGAAATCTTACAAAAAAAGGAGGAGGAGGAGAAAGAAACAAGGAAAGAAAAGAAAAAGAAAGAAAAAACCCTTTGTTTTTGTGTGAACATGGAAGGTTTTCAGCCCAACAGAGTTGAGGAAAAAGTATAGTTTCATTTGCATTTTATCTTACGTCTCTGTTTTCTCTTTCCATCGTCATTCTTGTGTCCCTTTGTATATTACACACGTTTACATTTGAACTTTCAACTTAAGATGCAGGTTTATATAATGTAAGTTGTTGACTCTTTTAAGACCCATTTTCTCAAAAACTTGGCAGATGCTGGGAGAATTATGTAATAGGAATCATTCTTGCTCACATAGGTACTGGGTCTGGGGCCTATGACCTCAGGTGGTGTTTCCTAAAACTGTAAACTCATATGGGATTTAGACACTGATGAACAAACCGGTCATTTGTGTCTTACAGCTACTGTCTCTATCTGATGTAACAACCCAGTTTTTTGTCATTGACTTTTAAAAAAAATAAGTACCATGACTTAAAATAAATAAGAAAAGCAAAATAAATTCCCTAGTGTAAAATGCTGAGCTGGGGCTATTTCTTAATTAACAATTTACTCTGAACCAGTAAATATCCTTGGCACTTTGCCATTCCTTACCTCATTTAACTATTCCAGTACTTATAGGAGATGAGTATTCTTGCTGTGATTTTGTACACGGGACCTTGAGGATTACAGCAGCCCTGTAATTTACATAACTATTGAGTGGCCTACTTGGTCTCTGAAACTTCAATCCATGTTCTGGACCACTACACATGAGCTACAACAGAGAGTAAGTTTACCCCAGTACCTAAAAATTAATGTCTTGTGACAATTCAATTTGTTCATTTGTTTGTTTGTTTGTTTGTTTGTTTGAGGAAGGGTATCACATAGTTCAAGCTTGCCTGGAACTTCCTGTGCAGCGAATCATGAATTTCAGTTCTGACCCTGTTTCCATGTCCCAAATGTTGGGATCATAAGATGCAATCATTGTACCTGGATTCATCCTTCATTTATTTCAAATGCTTGCTAACAACTAGAATTATTATTTGATTAATTTAAGACAAGGAAATGTTCTTTATACAAAGTCAGTGAAAAAACAGGGTTCTGAACTGAGAACGGGACCTCCGCTGAAGGAATCAGAGAAAGAACTGAAGAGCTTGAAGTGGGCCTGATGCCATGAACAACAATGAACCAACCAGAGGGACTAAGCCACCACCAAAAGACTGCTCATGGACTGACCCTGGGCTCCAAACTCATAGGCAGTGAATAGCCAGTAAGAGCACCAGTGAAGGGGAAGCTTGGTCCTGCCAAGACTTAACCCCTCAGTGAAAGGGATTAATGGGGAGGTGGCAATGGGTGGAGGATGGGAGGAACACCCATATAGAAGGGAGGAGGGGTTAGGAATGTTGGTCCAGAAATAGAAGGGGAACAATAATCGAAATGTAAATAAGAAATACCAAGTTAATAAAGAAAAAACAAAAACGAAACAAAACAGGGTTCTGCCTTCAAGTCCTTACTGTAACATTCCTTCCCAATTCTGCCTCAGAAACAATAGTATTGACAACTAAAATTCTGCCATAGTAACTGTATTTATCCCACATTAGTCAATAAACACTGCAAATGAGGGCCTCTTTTGCCTTTCTGAGGAAAACTGCTTATCAAGAATTTATCAGCATGCTTCTATTCACAACCAAATAGGAAAGACAACAAAGTGGATAATCAGAATATGAATCCCTGTGCTATATCATGATCTGTTCTGTATACTTTAGAAGTATCAATGACTTTCATGCTTATACCAAAGTCATGAAGAACTATTGCTATTTTCATTTCACATATAGTGAAACTGAGGCTTGAGGCCTTAAATGATTGTCTAAAGTCATATAAAATAAGCAAAATAAAAATCCCAAACCATACAGATAAATATTCCTGGTTTCAAAAATATATACCATTGTAGCCACGAAGACAGGAGCACTGGAGAATAAGTAATCCCATTGGTTGCACTAGGGGGATCTTGAGACAGAGGTAATGACACAATTTGTTAGTTGGAATCGGCTTACATTAACACCTACAGATACCTCACTTTAATACCCACATCAAAAGCAAAGTAAGTGCTTGTGATAATTGTTGTTGTTCTTGTATTCAAGTCTATAATAGTGACATGGGATACCAAATTCTTTCCCTGCATGGCATACAAATATTCCTAGACAGACAGGATGAAGCTTTGCTAGCTTAGTGATGGCTTGTTAGGTTTAAGGTTTGGCATGTGCCACTGACTTCTGCTGGAGAAGCTTTTGTGCCCCGAAGGTGTGTCTGGATGCTTGAGAAATGTTAAAACCCCTTATAGACAAGGCCTGCAGACATGATTTCTTTTGCCCGGAGCTCCAGGGTTTCTCCCTCCAAAGCTCTGGATTGGGTGGGTCCACAGCTTATAAGAATCAGGTTGTTGTTGCTTACTAGACTGGCATAAAAGTTTTTACAAACTGCACATAACTCTTTACATAACTCATTTACATAACTCAGTGTGTTGACTTCAGAAATTTATTCTTTTGATACATTTTGCACAGAGATATAAATATTTTGTGTCTGTAGTAGCCTGTTTTCTGTTAGTAATTGTCAACTGAAGTCAATGTCAAGCTAGAAAGATTGCTCAGTGGGCAAAGGTGCTGGCTGTCGAGCCTGACAAGCAACATTTAATCTTAAAAGCTCATATAAAGAGTAAGAGGAGACTCACCTATACAAAGTTGTCCTCTGATTTCCACATGTGTGTCATTCAGTCACACATGCACATACATATACAGTTTTAATGAAATAAAATTTAAAAGTGTCACAGTCGAAGTTATAAAAATGAGATCAGTACATATACATATCTTCTTGTTTTGTTTTTCTGTTTTTCAAGACCATAGATTTACAGTGTATCCCTGGATGTCCTGGAATGCTGTAGACCAGGCTGGCATTAAACTCACTGAGATCCACCTGCCTCTACTTCCGGAGTAGGAACTTAAAGACATGTGCCACCATTGCCCAGCTCACATTCACACATCTTTTGATTAAATAAAAATAAAATCTTCAGTGTCACAAAGTTATAAAAAATGCAATTTATTTGGCTCCCAGTTCTGGCCTAGGAGCAAAAGGCCACTTGAAGTAACACTCTTCTTGCCCACAAAATCTTAAGAGTTCATAAAACCTTGGTCTTTTTTCATGTTCTAAAGGTACCCGCTTTCTACCATTTGGGTGCTTTTCTAACAGTTTTATCTAATCCTAATTACCTGCAAAGGGCCATGTCCAAACGTGGCAGTCATCTTAAGTTTCTACCCTTCTAATAATATTTGACTACAAGGATGGAATTTTCAAATGTCCAGGAAGAAAAAAAAACAATATTGTTGAAGCAATAATTAATTTAGCATAGTGTCAGAAATCCTACAATGTAGGATTTCTACTAATATTTGACAAGTTAATCAAATGATGGTACACTATATGATGTAATATTACTAGCTTGCAATAAAAGCAAAAATAAACCAATTAAACATCAACCTGTAACTGACACAGTTATCCGCATGTAGAAAGACAGTAGAACAATTTCTTTAATTTTATTTGATATTTATATTTCAGAGAAGAGATAAACCCAAGAAAAAATATTTTTAAAATGACTAAAGCTTAGGGCTGGAGAGATGGCGCAGGAGTTAAGAGCATTGAGTGCTCTTACAGAGGTCCTGAGTTCAATTCTCAGCAACCACATGGTGGCTCACAGCCATTTATAATGGGATCTGATACTTATCTTACATACAAAAAAAAAAAAAAAGAGGTGTAGTCACACACAAAATACCCACAATAATAAATGGGACATGTAGGACAAAATAGATGGGGACTCAACCATTGTGAAACTTCCAAATCTGATGAAAATTTTAAATGTACAAATTAAAGAACCTTAGAAAATTGAAACAAAAGAAAAACAATACCAAAGTACATCCTAATAATTCATCAAAACCATTGATCAAGGTAAAACTCTCAAGAATAAAACCCAGGTGATGGACAGGAGATATCACTTCAGAAACAGTGCAAGGGAGAAGATACTCTAAAATGTCCTTAATGTCAGAGAAAATATCTTTGAAAAGATATATAAAAGCTTTAGGAACTTACTAGAGGCAGTCTTGCGCAAAAACTGTTAAAGTTTGTCTTTTCAGTAGAATGAAAATGATACCACATGGAAATAAAGATATGCATAAGAAACTGAGGAGACCAAAATGCAATAATACCCTTGTAAATACATCTTTCATATTACTTAAATCTCATAAAAGGCAACGGATTCTTTAAATAAACATAGACGTGAATTGTGAGGTTTATAAATATGTAAAAGTAAAATTTATGGCATCTCCAGCATGAAGGATGGGAGGGAGGTATTGAATTATATGTTGTTGTTTGTACATTATATAAGAGATGATAAAATGAGTGATGACTATTAAAACTGCCATAGTGGTTTAAATAATTTGAAACAATTTTAAAATATCAAAACAAAAATGGTTATAGGATCAACAAAGGAAAATATGATAAAATACATAGTTTAAATGAAAGAGAATATAATGGAAAGGAAAAACAAAGACCGGTAAGACAAATACTATCAGGATACATTTAGAGCTAAGTACGTCAAAATCACTTTTTACATAAATAATAATCCTATGGTACAGTTTAGGGTCGTTGTCTGAGACATTCATTAGGACTTTGGGCTGATCCTGACCATGAGAAAACAATGCATCTCCCTTTAAAACAGATGTTCTTGGTGAATTGCACTGCCCTATTACAGATGTTTGGAGCTACCACTTCAGAGGAGCACACACCAATTGGTTGTCCAGTGCCAAATGGTCAGCACTGAAAACATATATTTAGATAGCATTTATGGACTTAACAGGTTATACTTAAGAATAAATGTGTATAAACATAGGCACACATGCATTCAATAAGAATTAGTAAAAAACAAAAACAAAAACAAAAAAATCAAGAGGCCTGGAATTTAAAGAAGAGTTTGGGGATTGTGTGAGTTGGTTTGAAGGGAGTAAAGGGAAGGGAGAAATGTCATAAAATTATAATCTCCAAAAAGTGCTTGCTGACAGGAGCCTGATATGGATGTCTCCTGAGAGGCTCTTTCAGAGCGTGACAGATACAGATGAGGATGCTTGCAGCTAACCATCAGACTAAGCGCAGAGACCCCAATTGAGGAGTTAGAAAAAGTACTGAAGGAGCTGAAGGGTTTGCAACCCCATAGGAAGAACAACAACATCAACCAACCAGACATCCCAGAGCTCCCAGGGAGTAAACCACCAACCAAAGAGTACACATGGGGGAACCCAGGGCTCCAGCTGCTTATGTAGCAGATGGCATTGTCTGGCATCAATAGAGGAGAGGCCTCGGGATCCTGAAGTTTGATGCCCCAGCAGGGAAATGCCAGGTGTTGAGGGGAGTTAGGGGTGGATGAAACATCCTCAGAAGCTAGGATAGGGAGGAACGAAATGGACAGCATTGAAATGTAAACACAAAATTTCCAAAAAAAATGCAAAAAATCGAAATTACAACCTAAAAAATAATTGTTATATAGAAGTGAGAAAAGAGAGTGATAGAGAAGACATGAAAGAAAATAGAGACAACATAGTATTTCCCAAATACTTGAGTGCTAAAGAATATACTTCCAAGTAACATTTAAATAGAAATAAAAAACAATGTAAATGAGAAAATATTCTCAACCAACTGAAACCACATATTAGAATTTGTAGTATACAGTTGGAAGTTGATTAGAAAGCTTTCAAAAAAATGAAAAGGCCAAGCCAAAGGAAAGATGGAGACAAAGGTAAACACAGAGCTTAGGAAATAGGACAGCAGCAAAATCAACATTGGAGTCCTTTACAAGATGAAATTGATAAGCCTCTAGCCAGAGTGATCAAAAAATGAAAAGGGGACAAAAATTCCCAATATGAAGAAAAGCCACAGAGCTCCATATTCTACTGTTATCTACAAAGTCTAACAATTAATTATTATAATTTTGCTAAGTTATAGTTATTAATGTGACAACCTATTTGACAACACCTTGAAAGAGGAACTATAAAGACTCCTTCAAGAAGAACAACATATAATAAAGTGATCCAAAATGTATTTTTAGGGTCCAGACACCTTTCATCGCAAATCCTATTAAATAATTAATAAAGAAGATTGTCTTACTGCAAATTTCTTTAAGAGACAGAATAAAGGAACTTCCCAATTCATTGATGAGGACAGCAGTACCCTGATACCAAAGTCAGAAAAGGATGAAACACCAAAAACAACAACAAAAAGCCTAGCTAGTATTCTTCATGAATATTGATGGGAAAATGTCTAAACAAAATGCTCGTGAACCAAATCCAACAGTATTCTAAAACTAAATATTGCCAAGTGGGATTTATTCCAAGAATAAAGAGTTCGTTGAACATTTAAAAATAAATGGAATTTACCATATTAACAAACGAGGGGAAAATACAGATCTCAGGAAATGAAGAAAAGCATTTGACAAAACTGAACGTCCATCACAGATTTAAAAAATAACACAGCAAACTTCTCATAAGGAGCACCTATACAGCCTAACGTGTACATCGTGTGTAATGATTAAAGATTCGGTTGTTTTCTGTTTGGACAGGTTCAAGGCAAGAATGTAGGTTGCACTTCTATTAAACACTCTGACAGTGCTTTCAGAAAGCATAATTAAGATATATTAATTAAATATAATACATATTAAATGTGATTGTGTCTATAATAGCTATTAGAATTAACAAAACAATGTTGCCAGGAATAGAATCAATGTACAGGAAACAAGATTATTAACCAGGTTGTAATCTTTGTTTCTTTTCTCACGGCACTGGCTAAGATATTGAACAGTAGTTGTTCTTGGAGGCATCTTTGGTTTCTAATTGTATGTAATCTTATTTTTGATGTTATGTCTATCTGGGTTTTACCTCCTTGTATGTCTGTGTACCCTGTGCATATAGTGCCCACAGAAGCCAAAAGAGGGTGTTGGATTATCTGGGACAGACGCTATTAGTTGCCTGGTAAGTACTTAGAATCAAACTCAGGTTCTCTGGAAGAGCTAGAACTACCCTTACTGTTGGAATCATCATTCCATCCCTGTTTTCTAATCCTAAATGGAACAATTTCTATTCTTGTACCATAAAAATGATTGGTGTCGTTATTGACATGATGTCCTTTACCTGGTATAAGAAAGATACCCATTACTCCTAGCTATCTAAGACTATTCTATTAAGCGAATGAAAGATAATACTGGATGTATTTTCTGTATAATTAATGTTTTGTTTTCTTCTTTAATTTATTAATGTGTAAAATTGCATTAAATAATTCACTGAAGTAATCTTGTGTCTCTCAAATAAACCCAACCTGGTAAATATTCATTATATTTTATACTGTGCTGAATTTAGTTTAATAATGTTTTATTTATAAATTTTGCATGTACTGCCACGAGTGAGACTTACAATATCCCTTAATGATATGGTCACATTTGATTATCAAAATGACTAATGGAGTCTTACTAATTTTCCTTTTTCTATGAAGAGTTAATAAAGAGACTGCAAATTTCTTTTGAATGGCTGGTACAACTAGTTCTAATAGTACTATGAAGATGGTATTTCCCTGAAGGAGCAATTCTATATTCTGACTCATTGAATGGTTAGAGAACCGTTAGGGAAGATTTTGTGTTCACTTTTTCATCAGACAGAAAAAGGCCATCTTAAAACAGTTGTTTGGCAAGAACAAAAGTCTTTTTTTTTTCATTTTTTTTTTATTCATTGTAAATTGTTCACTCCTGGAGGTAAAACTATAAAAGACAAAGTATAACTCTACAATTCAGTAATATTAAATCCTTAATTATCTATTACCATAATTTCAGACTCATACATTTTATGCATGTATTGAATTATCACACTATGAACAAAAATTTCTGGAAACTGTTTATAATGAGTGACTGCAAAAACGGCAGTGGTGGGGAAACATTGGGATGTTGCAGCCTTATCTAGCGTCATCACCCTGAATAGCCATTCCTTACTAAATTGTGTCTGAACTAACATCTTATGACTGATAAAAACCTTTTTGAAGTATTTAGCTCAGTGGTGGGGAGTTCGCCTATCATACCCAAGGATCTGGATTCAATGTCCAGGGTCACTGAAATGAAAGCAACAGTTAAAATGTCCACTTAACTGGGCAGTGGTGGTGCACACCTTTAATCCCAGCACTTGGGAGACAGAGGCAAGGGGATAGCCCAGTCTTCAGAGCTAGTGCCAGGACTACAGAATGAAACTCTGTCTCAAAAAAAGAAGAAGAAAATGAAAGAAAACATTCTTTTTTTTTTTTTTTTTTTTTTTTTTTTTATTAACTTGAGTATTTCTTATATACATTTCATGAAAGGTTATTCCTTTCCCGGTTTCGGCAAACATCCCCCCCTCCCCCTTCCTTATGGGTGTTCCCCCCTCACCCTCCCCCCCATTGCCGCCCTCCCCCAACAGTCTAGTTCACTGGGGGTTCCAGTATTAGCAGGACCCAGGGCTTCCCTTCCACTGGTGCTCTTACTGGGATATTCATTTTATACCTATGAGGTCAGGAGTCCAGGGTCAGTCCATGTATAGTCTTTTAGGTAGTGGCTTAGTCCCTGGAAGCTCTGGTTGCTTGGCATTGTTGTTACATATGGGGGTCTCGAGCCCCTTCAAGTTCTTTCCAGTTCTTTCTCTGATTCCTTCAACGGGTCCTATTCTCAGTTCAGTGGTTTGCTGCTGACATTACGCCTCTGTATTTGCTGTATTCTGGCTGTGTCTCTCAGGGAGTCTACACTTCTGCACTTCTTTTGCTTCATCCATCTTGTCTAATTGGGTGGCTGTATATATATGGGCCACATGTGGGGCAGGCTCTGAATGGGTGTTCCTTCAGTCTCTGTTTTAATCTTTTGCCTCTCTCTTCCCTGCCAAGGGTATTCTTGTTCCCCTTTTAAAGAAGGGAGTGAAGCATTCACATTTTGATCATCCGTCTTGAGTTTCATTTGTTCTAGGCATCTAGGGTAATTCAGGCATTTGGGCTAATAGCCACTTATCAATGAGTGCATACCATGTATGTCTTTCTGTGATTGGGTTAGCTCCTCAGGATGATATTTTCCAGTTCCAACCATTTGCCTACAAATTTCATAAACTCGTTGTTTTTGATAGCTGAGTAATATTCCATTGTGTAGATGTACCACATTTTCTGTATCCATTCCTCTGTTGAAGGGCATCTGGGTTCTTTAGAGCTTCTGGCTATTATAAATAAGGCTGCGATGAACATAGTGGAGCACGTGTCTTTTTTATATGTTGGGGCATCTTTTGGGTATATGCCCAAGAGAGGTATAGCTGGATCCTCAGGCAGTTTAATGTCCAATTTTTCTGAGGAACCTCCAGACTGATTTCAGTAGAATGGTTGTACCAGTCTGCAATCCCACCAACAATGGAGGAGTGTTCCTCTTTCTCCATCCTCGCCAGCATTTGCTGTCACCTGAGTTTTTAGCTTAGCTTCATTCCTGGTGTGAGGTGGAATCTCAGGTTGTTTTTGATTTGCATTTCCCTGATGACTAAAGATGTTGAACATTTCTTTTAGGTGTTTCTCAGCCATTCGGCATTCCTCAGCTGTGAATTCTTTGTTTGCTCTGAACCCCATTTTTAAAGGGTTATTTGTCCCTCATGTCTAACTTTTGAGTTCTTTGTATATTTTGGATATAAGGCCTCTATCTGTTGTAGGATTGCAAAGATCTTTTTCCCAATCTGTTGGCTTTGCCGTTGTCCTAACCACAGTGTCTCTTTTGCCTTACAGAAGCTTTTGCAGTTTTATGAGATCCCATTTGTCCATTCTGATCTTTAGCATATGTCATTGGTGTTTTGTTCAGGAAATTTTTTCCAGTGCCCATGTGTTCCAGATGCTTCCCTAGTTTTTTTTCTATTAGTTTGAGGTGTCTGGTTTGATGTGGAGGTCCTTGATCCACTTGACTTAACTTGTACAGGGTGATAAGCATGAATCGATCTGCATTCTTCTACATGTTGACCTCCAGTTGAACCAGCACCATTTGCTGAAAATGCTATCTTTTTTCCATTGGATGGATTTGGCTCCTTTGTCAAAAATCAAGTGACCATAGGTGTGTGGGTTCATTTCTGGGTCTTCAATTCTGTTCCATTGTTCTATCTGTCTGTCTCTGTACCAATACCATGCAGTTTTTATCACTATTGCTCTGTAATACTGCTTGAGTTCAGGGATAGTGATTCCCCCAGAAGTTCTTTTATTGTTGAGGATAGTTTTAGCTATCCTGGGTTTTTTTGTTATTCCAGATGAATTTGCAAATTGTTCTGTCTAACTCTTTGAAGAATTAGATTGGTATTTTGATGGGGATTGCATTGAATCTGTAGATCGCTTTTGCAAAAATAGCCATTTTACTATATTAATCCTGCCAATCCATGAGCATGGGAGATCTTTCCACCTTCTGAGGTCAAGGAAAAACATTTCTGAATCTATTATTAACCCAGTAGACTACTAGCAACTACCACCCCCAAAACTAAGGATGTCATCAGATATCATCTTGGGCTATAGAACAGCTTCCTTCATCTTGCTGAAAGTACTTCTCCATTGTACACATCAATTTCTTTTTTCCAACACAATATTTGTATTGACTCTTTGGGGAAATGTATGTCATGTAAAATTTCTGATCACACACACTTTCCAGTCCTTTCAACAGCTCAACCCCCCAATGAAAAAACTAAAATTAAAATTAAAAAAAGGAAAGAAAACCAAACAACCAAACCAAGCCCACTTTGGGTTGTCCATATACTCACTGGAGCATCGTCAACTCTAGTGGCCAGCCTCTGAAGTAGAACTGAGTCCTCCCACAACCGCACCCCTGCCAGAAGCCATCAGTTGTGGAGAGATACACTTCAGCATCCTTATCGTGTTTAGGCTGTTAGTCTTTTTTAGGGGGAGGATTGGGGGATTGGGTATGGGTTTTCATATTCATGGCTCTGTTACCATGAAAGGCCATGTGACTGTCCATGGATGGTGCACAGTCTAGAAGCCAAGTTCAAGTCTGTAAGGCTGTACTGCCTCTCTGGGGGACAAACTGATCTGAGTGGCCTGAGCTGCCACCTAAGTCCATGGTGATGTCCGGGCTGCCTCTAAGGTCTTAGTCTGGGTCTGTAGTCCTACTACTGTAGCCAGGGACTGTGTTCATGCTCTGTGCTGTCACCAGGAACCATGTGGAAGCCCTTGATTCATGGCAGACTATGAAGAGCAAGGAAGTTACTTTTGGCAGTGAAACTGATCTCTTCAAATGCACACGTGAGAAAGAGGGACATGTGAGGTTTCGGTGACAGCCCCTCGGGAATTGAATCCGGTATTTTTATGTCACTTTATTTATGCTTTTAAACAATGTGTCCAGTCTAAAATCTACATTTTCAAGTGTATTGAACTTCTTCATGCAACCTTACTTTATCTTTTAAGTCTCTGTGGCATCTGTAATAACAATTATGAGATTTGGAAGTCCACATTTCTATTACCTGTTTCCCCATCCCTCTCCACTATTACCCTTGCTTTAAGTAGAGAGTTAGTTATTTCAAAGAAACTCCATTTTGGTTTAATTAATGTTCCACATTTGTTATTTTCTTTCAATCAATGCTTTATACATATTCATTATGTCTGTTTTCTTGGGGATTTATTACTCTGATAGTCTCTTTAATTTGATCAATTAAATATTTAGTTAATGGATTCTGAATTTTCCTTCTAGAGAGTTTTATTTTCCTCTAAACTTCACTTTAGCTCAAAACCCATAAGTTTTGATGCATAACAACTGTGCTGTTTTTCCTTTTTGAATATGCAGAATTTTCTTTATGATTTTTGATTAGAAGTCTTCTTAAGTGTTGTTTCAAGTTTCCATGCATGTAGATTTCTTACAGTCATATTTTAGATTGATTTATGATTTAGTTGTATTTTATTTTTTAAAATTAATACTCTTATTTTTACATTTATTTATTTATTTTATTTCGGGGTATCAGAGGAAGGTTTTCTCCTTCCACCATTTGTACGGGTTCTAGGGGCGGAACCCTAGCAGGCTACCCAGCTTGGCAGTAAGTGCCTGTTCTCACTGAACCATCTCTCCAGCCCATTTAATTTTGTATTGTTTTCCTTATTTTTGAGATTATCATATAATTTTACAATTTCCCCCTTCCATTTCCTCCCTCTAATTCTCCCATATAACCCCCTTGCTCTCTTTCAAATTCACGGACCCTTTTTTCTTAGTTTTTATTATCTGCATATATCTATATCTATATATCTGTTACTTAGATGAATTAGACTATTTTACTCCAGTGCTTGGCACTATTTGGTTGTAGGTAGTTCTTTGTGTAGGGTTGAGGCCTGTGGTCTTTCTCTTATTCACTTTGGTGTGTCTATTGTTGTTGTCTTTGTTCAGTTTGAATCAATTCAGTTCAAATCAATTTATTTTTATTTGAACAAGTGTTGTGTGTGTGTGTGTGTGTGTGTGTGTGTCTGTGTCTGTGAGCAATGTGTGTGCAATGCTTATATAGACCAGAAAAATATATTAAATCCTTTAGTACTGGAGTTACAAATTAGTTGTGAAGCTCCATATTGGTGCTAGGAATGGAGCCTTTGTCCTCCTGAAGTTCTCTTAGGAGCTATTTCTCTAGCCCCCACCTACTGTATTCTTACACTGAGATAGAAATAAAGGTAAGCAGTTTACAACTGGATATTATTTAATTTATTTGGACCCTGCTTTTCATTTCAATTGAAGGATTTTCTGTACTTATCTTTATAGAAATCATAGAAATATATTTGGATTTGTTCTGACTTTCTTTGATTTGGTCCCCTTTCTGCCTCACAAACCTCAGTTTCTTAAGACACACCCCCTTGCTTACATTTTTATTCCATTTTATCCTGTTTGCAACATCTACAGTGTATATCCATGGCTTTGGTGATTGTGTTTTACTATGTATACTACTATAAAATGTCTAAAATAGTTTTGCATTTCCTTCATTATTTAACTTTCAAAGAGAAGACTCAGAGCACCAACACTTACCATGTATGACTTCCAAAAACATGGCGAGGAGGCATTGATTCTTGCTAGCAACTCCTTGTTCTGAAGTTCACAGAGACATAGGTTTGATAATATAAGTAGTCTCATTTTGCTTACCAAGAAGTTGAGTTTTGAAAAAAATGTCTTATTCATTTCATAAAAGTAACTCATTTAATCACAAAGGGAAAACAAGCCATCTATGTTCTTATCTAATCATAAAATTTAGAAGATTCTTTAGGGAACATTTTCAACATTAATGAAAATAGATATAAAATATTCTTATTGACATACAGTAATTATACAGATTATGCTGTATAATGTGCATTTTATTATAACAATAAAATATGTGATAGTTACATCAGGCTAACTCATTTATCATCTCAAAAATTTTTAACATCATTCTGTTGGAAACACTGAAAATTCTTCTAGGTATTTTGGCCTCAACAATGTAGTACTATTAATAATAATACTATGATTAAGATACTGGAGTTTTTTCTCTTATCTAATGATGTTTTTCTATATAGTCACCAATATTCTATATATTTCTTATCTCTATATCCTAGTCATCTTATGACAACCATTTTCTCTGCTCTACTGTAAAATCAACTTGTTTAGTTTCTACATGTTAGTGGTATCTGTCCTGCCTCTTAGATTATTTCACTTAATATGATGTCATCCACTTCCCTCCCCATTGGTATAAATGACAGGAATTAGTTTTATGTCTGGATAATACTCTATCGCATATGCATACTACATTTAACCTAGCCATTCATACATGAGTGGGCACTAGGTTGGTTCCATATCTTGGTTATTATGAATCGTGCTGTAATAAGCATGGGAGTGCAGATGCCTCTTTGGCACAATGACTTCATTTCCTTTGGATGTACACCCAGCAGTGGGGATGCTGGTTCATATGGTAGTTTTCTATTTAGGTTTTTGAGAGACATCCATACTGTTTTCCATACTTGCCATATAATTTACATTCCAACCAACAGTGTATTAGAGATCCTCTATCGATGTTTTCTTGCCGGCATTTGTTACTTGTCATTTTGGTTATCATAGACCTTCTGAGGTCCACACCTATATTTAAAAAATGATACATTGAAAGCTATTTATAGAAGCTATATGAGTATATCTATATATCGCATTACTTGAAACCTACTACTAATCTGATACTCAATACCTTCCAGTTCTAAGAGGGGGTGGGGAAGCAGAGAATCTTTTATTGTGGGACTGTGGATGTAACTCCAGGGCAGAGGCATGCTAGATAATTGCTCTACCATTAAGCTGAATCCTCCGCTTGTAAGAGCTGGTCTCTTTAGTCCAGGCTGAGGTAGAAATCATTTTGTGGGCTAGTTTTGAAGTAGTTACCCTCCTGACTCCTTCTCACAAATATCTGGAATTACAGGCAGGCTGTGCTCCTTGATGCTTTTAGAAGACAGGGACCACAGCTTTATTCTCCTCTATATTTGAAACTTTTCAAACAGACTCAGAAATAGGCAAATTAGTTAATAAATCTTATGTGAACTTCTAGATATTACATAACTAGCTATACCTTAAATAGAAATGAAGCTAAGACAAATGTATTCTTTTTGAAAATAATTTCTTTTATTTTTTGAAACATAATATAACTACATCATTTCACCCTTCTGTTTTCTCCCTCCAAATCCTCCCATATCTGTTTTCTTGCTCTCTTTCAAATTTGTGGCCTATTTTATGCACACATGCATATATGTTCATGAGACACACACAAACACATTTTAATTATGTAACTACAATCTTCTCAGTCTGTATAATGCTACTTCTCTGTATTACATTCTATTCTAACAGATTAAATTGTCTGTTTTAAGGCACAATGACTCCTTTATTAAGAAAACCATCAACACTAGAAACTTGAGGTATTGAGATTTTCTTTTAATCTATTTTGTGTAGGGATTTATTATAACCTGATTGTTTCAGGGATTTTCTTAAAAAAATACAAGATTCAAGAAATGACCCATCCATTCTTTTTTTTTAAAGAATTTTTTAAGATTTTTATTTATTTATTTAAATAAATAAATACTGAGTACACTGCAGCTGGTTTCAGACACACCAGAAGAGGACATCGGATCTCATTACAGATGGTTGTGAGCCACCATGTGGGTGCTGGGAATTGAACTCAGGACCTCGGGAAGAGCAGTCAGTGCTCTTAACCACTGAGCCATCTCTCCAGCCCCACCCATCCATTCTTGCTGTTATACTTTTAGTATAACATCCAGTTTTATGTTCCTGGCATAATATAGATGATTCTATATATTGATCTCGCTATTCAAGGCATAGCTCTTGTTCTTGGGAGCTCTGTATTCCTGGGAAGACACCGAAGCTTTATGAACCCTTGTTTCATCATTCACGAAGCAAGGGGATCAGGCTGAAAAAGGTAATGCACATCTCTTATTAGATTGCATTTCTGTTATGCCACAAATTAGAATCCCAAGGTTTCTTTTTATTCCTGAAGAGTATGACATTGACTATAATTTGAAGATAATCTCTTCTTTCATACCATGTCCAAATTTCTCCCATGAACCATTTTTATTGAGTTTAGCCTTGTCTCTTGTTGTTGGTCTGCTTTTTTAATTAAAAAAAAATCATGGAACAGTGGCTATCCCAAAAGCTGTTGCCTGTACTTGAAATGGGATATGTTCTTCTAGTTGGGTTCCTTGTCTGGCCTCAGTGGGAGAAGAAGCACCTAGCCTCACAGAGACTTGAAGTGCCAGGGTGGGAGGATACCCAGGGGGCTTCTACCTGCTCAGAGTAGAAGAGGGGGCATAGAGGAAGGATTGTGGGATGAGTGATCAGGAGGTAGGCAGTGAGAGGTATGTAAAGTAAATAAGAAAAAATAAAATTAAATAAATAAAAAACATATGTAGGTATTTAATTGTGAATGAACTACCGGTGTCCGTCTTTTCTCTGTTTGAAAAGACTTTGATGCTTAAAACTCGACAGTGGGAACAAAAGAGTAAACAGGGAAAGAGTAGAAGGGACAGAAGAAATGGATTTCACTTTCTTCCCAATTATTTTACAGCTTGGCTGTTAGCATTGTTATGACTCAAGCTCTCTGTACTTGGCAAGGCTGAAATAAGAATAGTCTATTTAGTACTATACTGGAACAGGGAGTCCCTGGAGGAGTATCAAGTTCAGGTATTTCTCATAGAGTCTGAATTGAGTTCTTTATTCAGTTTTTGATAAATGGGACATTGTTTAGAAATGCCAACATACTTCTTTGGATAAAACATATACATTGTTTTAAAGTCTTTATCATTTATGTCCTTCTAGTCAGTCATAATGATTATGAGTACAAAAGGTCCACAGAACAATCTGAAGGTTCTTTTTTTCCCCCTCATTCCTGTCTGGTCCTGATATCAGTCCCTCGTCACAAAGGTTTAGTCAGCTGTACTTGTTTTTCATGTGTTTCGCATGTTATCCACACTTGCTACTGCCCTGAAGTAAAGCAAAGTAGTCTTATGTATTCCCTCAGTACTGAGTCAGTACTCATAAGACAAGATGTCTGCTGGGTCTAGACATGGTGGTGCACACTTTAAATCCCAGAGTTTGGCAGGCAAAAGCAGGCAGATCTCTTTGAGTTTGAGGCTAGCTTGGTCTCCATAGTAAGTTCTGGTCAGTCAGAGTGATACATAGTGAGAACTGTCTTAAAACAGTGCTTCTCAACCTGTGGGTAATGATCCCTTTGGGGGTTGAATGGCTCTTTCACAGGGCTCTTTCACTAAGACCATCGGAAAACACAGATATTATGATTCACAATAGTAGCAAAATAAAAGTTGCAAAGCAGCAACAAAAATAATTTCATGGTTGAGTGAGAATGGCTAAGATCAAAAACTCAGGTGACAGCAGATGCTGGAGAGGATGTGGAGAAAGAGGAACACTCCTCCATTGTTGGTGGGGTTGCAGACTGATACAACCATTCTGGAAATCAGTCTGGAGGTTACTCAGAAAATTGGACATTGAACTGCCTGAGGATCCAGCTATACCTCTCTTGGGCATAACCCACAAGGTGCCCCAACATATAAAAAAGACACGTGCTCCACTATGTTCATCGCAGCCTTATTTATAATAGCCAGAAGCTGGAAAGAACCCAGATGCCCTTCAACAGAGGAATGGATGCAGAAAATGTGGTACATCTACGCAATGGAATATTACTCAGCTATCAAAAACAATGACTTTATGAAATTCGTAGGCAAATGGTTGGAACTGGAAAATATCATCCTGAGTGAGCTAACCCAATCACAGAAAGACACACATAGGTATGCACTCATTGATAAGTAACTATTAGCCCAAATGCTTGAATTACCCTAGATGCGAGAACAAATGAAACTCAAGACGGATGATCAAAATGTGAACGCTTCACTCCTTCTTTAAAAGGGGAACAAGAATACCCTTGGCAGGGAATAGAGAGGCAAAGATTAAAACAGAGACTGAAGGAACACCTTCAGAGCCTGCCCCACATGTGGCCCATGCATATACAGCCACCCAAATAGACAAGATGGATGAAGCAAAGAAGTGCAGGCCGACAGGAGCCGGATGTAGATCGCTCCTGAGAGACACAGCCAGAATACAGCAAATACAGAGGCGAATGCCAGCAGCAAACCACTGAACTGAGAATAGGACCCCCGTTGAAGGAACAGAGAAAGAACTGAAGAGCTTGAAGGGCTCAAGGACCCCTATATACAACAATGCCAAGCAACCAGAGCTTCCAGGGACTAAGCCACTACCTAAAGACTATACATGGACTGACCCTGACTCTGACCTCATAGGTGGCAATGAATATCCTAGTAAGAGCACCAGTGGAAGGGAAGCCCTGGGTCCTAAGACTGAACCCCCAGTGAACTAGATTGTTGGGGGAGGGCGGCAAGGGGGGGAGGATGGGGAAGGGAACACCCATAAAGAAGGGGAGGGGGGAGGGGGATGTTTGCCCGGAAACCGGTCAAGGGAATAACACTCGAAATGTATATAAGAAATACTCATTAATTTAAAAAAAAAAAATCCACACACATAGAACTTCTGGGACTTCCTCTAGGATACAGATCTCCTTTTTTTTTTTTTTTTTTTTGTTGGCAATCGTTCGCTTTCATGGCCTAGGGAGGAGACAGGTCTCACTTGTGGGGAAAACCACTTATAAACTTATTGCCTTAGGAAACACAGGTAGATAATCTTCCTATTGTACTTCTGCAACTTCATTTCAAATTATGCTTATACTACAAGCAGCAAAAGCAAAGGAATAGTTCTGTCTGTGAGTTGGAGATTGAGACCTAAAACACTTTAACTCTATTGAATCAACTGCCATGTGTGATACACTTAGGTGCATCAACTTAACCGGAAACGCTTTTGCAAAAAATACATTTTAGTTAGTACTGTCAACTTTTCTTAGGGTATTAATGGATTTGAAATTTTCTTTTAAAAATGTTTTTGTTATGTGTATTCATGTATGTCTGTGTGTGCAAGTTTCTGGATCTCCCATCTATTGATTAGCATGTAGATAAATCTATGAAATCTTGGTGAGCTTCAATTTGTTGTCTGTCAGACGGGAATGATGGCGTCCTCTCTGTTGCAGGGATGTTATTGTAGGGAGCTGGCGTGACTAGGGTGTGCTTTGTAAAATCTCAAAGTGCTCTCTTCATATACACCATTAGGCAAAATACTCAGAAAGACTAGAGAAGTGACTTTCAAACCAGGCTCCAACTAAGGAGTTCTTCACATACTGACTTACAAAAGAGAGCTGTGCCTTTTACAATTGTTTTCTTATCTTTAGAAATGCACATAGGACCTCATTGGTCTATGGCTGACTTCATAGTAAGCGACATTGCTCTCATTATCAGGAAACAAGTCTTGGCTCTTATGTAAATGAATGCCGCACTCCTGCAGGGGAACAAAAAAAAAAAAAAACAAAACAAAAAAAGCTAAAACAAAATAAAAACCAACAACAACAACAACAACAAAAACCAGTATGAAGATTCTGTGACATTCAGGAATTAAAGAAGCCTGGATAGTACTAACTAGGAGAGTAGACTAAAAAGCGGATTCATTATATGCCACCTTGGTTACAAGCACAGAGGTGAAGCAATGGAAAGAAAGGAGAACAGGTAGAATGTTGGTCAAGTTCTGGGCAACCAATTTGTGAGTTGCCCTCTTGAAGACAAAAACTATCTTCTGAGTAGTTCAAACTGCATCCAGCTCTGTGGAACATTCAGAGTGATCATGATAGTGACTTTGACTTTCCTTAGTTTCTTTTCTCTTTGGGTCTAGGGATTCCAGAGACAGGTGCAAGCTACTAGTGTGTACCAGTGTTAGGGGTGGAGGCTAAAAGAGGGGATCCCCGCGTCTCCTCTTCCCTTACCCTCAGGTTGGAATAGTCTGGCTTGGGAGACTTAAAGCGTTTCACTTCCGCCTAGTTGCAGGAATTACAAGTTCCAGGCTAAGTCTGAATTGGCATAGTCACAGTCAAAATACACCCAGATGCTCTCACACACCCAGACGCGCGCATCCCTGGGCCATGGGTACGTGAGCCACACCCCACATTAATAATTCCCAGCCCCTGCCTCTAGCCAGAGCATCCTTAGCAGCTGCTACTGAAGCAGCCTCCTCCTTCTCGCCGTCCTCCTCCTCCTATCACTGCTGCTGCTGTGATCGCCTATCCCCTCTCATCCTCCTTCGTTTCTGCTCCTCCTCCCCGCATCCCCGGCTCCTCCTGCCCAGCAGCTAAAGGCAGAACCTTTGGCAGCAGCTTTCCTTCTCTCCGGCCACGAAGACGTCGGAACAGGTCTGTGCTGGGGGCGCTTTGTTGCGGGTTGCTGGAACACCGGTGGCTCCCAGAGCCACTGGGAGGAGCTCCGGGCAGAGAGAAGAGGGGATTATTTCCCAGTTTTCTGTGTTCCTGTATGAATAGATTGGGGGAAATAGTGTTTAGAGGCACCTCTGTCCCTTTGCCATTTCTTTACCTTGTTCTACATAGCGAGAGCACTGAAGCTACTCGGACTCCCTGCTCCCGCCCATCCCTAAAGCTCTTTCTTTGCGCCCCCACGTCCAGCATCCACTTCCCAAAGCTGAGCTTTCTCTTGTTCTGGGAGCTGAGGGATGGGGGCGGGGAGAGATGGATGGAGTGGATCCAGCCGGGCACCTGGGGGCCTGGGGCTTTGTTGCCACAGGACAAAACCAGGGTCCTTGGCAACCAGATGCTGGCTAGGCTGTTGTCTGCTAGTGGTGGGGGTGTGGGCCCTGCACATTGGGAAGTAAGAGAATGTAAGGGCACTCCTGTGTGTGACTGGGCATACAGTAATGCAGTGCTGTGTGCCAGGGACGTGGTGTAGATTTTGTGTGGAATCTTGTGTGAGTTGGACTGGCGCATTTGACTCTCACTCTCACTATGTGTCCCTGTGTGCTCTGCGCCATGGGGCTGGGCTACTCTTGGCATTTCATGTCCTTGGGTCTCATCCCATGCCAAGCCAGACTGCAGCAACATGCAGGCAGGCTGATCAGGTCCAACCTGTTTTGCCCACATTCGAAGGGTGATGATGACTTCAAAGTGATGGAAATCCCCCGCCCCCCGCTGGGGCAGTTACTTAGTACATTCTGCAGGAGAAATTTCCACCTAGGCTGACCAAACCCTGGTGGACATTTTGACTGTATTCCCACACCCTCCCCACAGAAGATTCGGAACTTTCTTAAGCAGGTTCTCTTCTATAGCCAATGAAATTCCAATGCTCTTAACAGTGAACCCTGAGTGCCTCCCCTACCTCCTGTAATTAGTGGATCCTCATGTCTTCTTTACTGCAAGGAAGTTTGTGTTGTGCTAGGACGAAAGTTGCATGCTTAGAGACAAGGAAACAAATCGAGTGCACTTATTAATTATTCGCGAAAACTCTCTACAGGGTCATTTTTGTTTTCTTGGAACACAAGATAAAGTGTGTAGCCATTTTGTTTTTAATTAAAAAAAAAGATCAGTACAAATGAACAAAACTCTTTAACGTTTCTTAAACATTTCTATTTGGGCTCCTAATAAGGCATTGCTTTTCGAGTCCCCGCACTTAAAGATTGCGATCAAACGACCCAACATTTATTGCATACCTGCCATGTGTCGGTAGTAATGTTAGGTACTGGAAATATGGGAATGAATAAAACATCAGATCAGTTCTCAAGGAGTGCAGGCTGTTATGCAATCTAGAGCTTGGAAACTGGATGACAAGGGATGGGTAGAGTACAGTGGAAGCATGGAGGAGGGGTGCCCGGTTGGGGGTGGGGGTTATGATCAAGGCAGGCTTCACTGGGAAAGTGACATTTGAGTCAAGCAAGTCTTGCAGAATTAATTCACCAGGTGGCTAAGTGGAGAATGGCATCCTAAGCTCACCGAACAGCATGTGCAAAGGCGGAGAGGTTATAGTTAAGTAAAACTGCAGGGAAGCTGAAGTATTACTGTCAAAGTCTCTGCAAACCCAGAATGAGTCTCCGTGGATTAGAATGATGATTAATGGGGAATCTGAAAGGAGCCAGTATTGCAGATTGATGCATCCCCCATTTTAAGACATGTCTGCCCCATTTATTAATCTAAGTGTGTTTCGCTTTAAGCAAATCTGATATATGTGAACGAAGCGTTGCAAATGCAAATGAACTTAATGGGACACATTCAGGTAGCAAAATTTGTTTTACCAAAGGGCTCACAACCAGATGCTCTTAAAATAAATAGCAGTCCCTCTCTGATCTCTACAGTGAGCTTGCTTTTACCAAAATTGCATTTCCACAGATCTTTTCTCATAGCCAGTGGATAAAGACAGGTATATCTACATTCCCTTGACTTCATATGCAACAAGTTATCAATTTCAATGCAGGAATTTCCCCTCATGCTGTGAATGTTTAATAAACACTAAAGGAAAATATAAAAAATGATAGAATACACATCAAATCCATTAGCTGTGATCTTTTGTCATTTGACTCGTATGAAATTAATCAGGGCAGAATCTTCAGGGACTTTTACATTTTAGGTACTTTTAGTAGTGTCACTGGTAATTAACAGTAGCACAAGATTCCTGCGCTCTATATTGGTTTCGAAATGGATATATAATGACTGCTCTAATACTCATGCAATTAACATACACAGGAAGCTCACTTGGAGTTCTCTCTTTTACTGTGTTGGTGCTGATTGCACAGGTTGGTGAACAGTACTAAAACTAAGCCTGGAGGTTGATGGTTTCCTCTCCAAATGCCTGATGGCCCACGATTGTGCTGGTGAAGGGTATGAACTCTGATGATATGGCTTTCCACCATGAACACATCCTCCCTTAAATGAAGCCTCCTGTGGCCCTAGGCTCTGTTTGAAAGAAATATAAGCGAAGTAGATGGGAGTAGAGTCACCTTCTTAGGTCATTTTGGCCAATGCCCTCCAGTACAAAGGGTGGCCTGGGCCCTGGGGCTGCATGCAGGTTCTTTGCTCATTAGCTGCAGATACCAGAATGAATCAGACAGTATCTCTAAAAAGGAAAGATCGTACCGCAGTGCTTCATTAGCTTGGGTTGGAATGGAGCTGATATGCCTGCTATGCTAATACACAGGTCAATCCAATGCTAATCCAACACTTCTAGATGTGGGTTCCAAACAAGACAGAGTGTTGATAGGTCAAACAGAGTGAGAGGGCAGGAGAAAGAAAGAAGAGAGAGTTTTGTCGTCAACTTAGGGAAATTCTTGCCTAAAGAGCCTAGGTTTGTTCCAGAGCTTCTAAAACACTCTACTGGGTTAATGTACTTTGTAACTCTCCAGGAAAAGAGTATGTGTTTGTCTATAAAGCCAGGCTTGTTCAGTTGGTCTTAAAAGTATTTGAGGACTAGTCTGGTCAAATTAATTCTTCTGCTGAGTTCAGCAGCAGTTGGTATCTTGCTGGGTAAACGTGGACGAAAGATAAGCTGGCTGACTGGCTTCGCCAGTCTCAGACTTTCTTCCCTCCTCCTCCTGTAAAATGAAGCCGATCTTAATCATCACGCTCACTGACTGTGATGGTGTGATGACAACTAAGACAATATCTTTGCAAAGTATTTCGAGCTCCTTAGAAGAACGGCTGTGTATGAACTCAAGGTTATTATGAAGGGGAAGTGAAGACTTGAGGTAATCATCGCTGATTATTCAGGCCCAAATCTTGGTTACCTTTTGCATTAGGGGCAGATGACTTCAGTTCTCTGTCGAGCTTTGATTATGAGGACCTATCCTCATTCAACCTCGGTGACTCAGTTCTCTGTACTTATTTCCTTTCACATCCTGGAAATTTCACTGTGCCCTTTAATTTCCTGATCTGCAGTTGTCATCAGTAGATTCAGCACAACTCATCATTCCGAGCACACCCTGCTGACCAGAGAACACTGAAGGTGGGAATTAAATTTGGTTAGAAAGTTGCTTTTATTCTTCACACTAATTATCTTTCAAAAACAGTTCTGAAGGGTCATTTCTGAGAGCCCATGGCTGCAGGTCTCCTCTCCAGCAGCTCGGGTTTCTATCCAGGGGTAAGCTCCTGTTTACAAGACAGACCTCTTGAATATCTATTTCAGCAGTCCATTTTGTCAAGATGGAGGCCATCTTTAAGGAAATTTGAATACAAATAAAATAGTATTCACATGAGCACTGAGCTGTCCTGATTGCCTTGTAAATTCTTTTCTTTACAAACTTCCTTCAATGGAGAATGGACCTCTTGAGAATTAATAGCTAAACACCACAGCAAGCTCAGCTTGAGACAGAACCCGATCTGCAGGTGTTGGACATAATGATTTTAGAGTCTTCTGTACAACGCTGCAGTTGCAATAGGAAAGATTTCTGTTAGCCACACATAAAAGATGTCTTTTCAACTTGAGGACAGTGTGATGCTGGAAAGTGTGAGTATCCTGTGTTCTGGGACACATAGCGAAAATGCTAGATGAGGGGGGAGAGAGTCATGGAATGGAAGATCTGAGGAAGGTTTATGTTTGAATGATGAAAAGAAGACAAGTCACGGAGTGATAGAAGCCATCTTAATAGATTTTGAAAAAAAAACACTTTATCATTTGGGGCAAGGGTGGACACACAAGTTGAGGTCACATACCAACTCGCAGGACGTGGTTCTTTTCTTCTACCTTATGGGTCCTGGAGATTGAACTCATATCATCAGGCAAATGCCTTTACTCATTGAGAATAAATTATCCTGCCAGCCTACTGTACTGCCATTTTATGTGGTTCAGGAGAGTTTGCGTTGGTTTGGTCAATGAAACTTGAGAATCACATCTAGGTCTGAGCTTGGTGTGTTTATGTTTTTGTGTGTGTGTGTGTGTGTGTGTGTGTGTGTGTGTGTGTGTGTGTGTGTGTGTGTGTGTGTTTCTTGTGTGTTTTTTATAGTATAGAATAGAATTTATTCAGGGCATGGGGAGGAGGGTGCTGACCTCTATTTCTCTACTCTCTCTCTCCTTTTCAATTACAGTCTGTTTTCTTTGTTTATGTATTTTCTAAAGAAGAGAGGTGGAGGAACAGAGAGAGGGCGAGAGAGGGCATGGGGGAGAGTGGGAGCAGGAGAGGAGTCAGTGGCTATGAAGATTGGGAGGATTTGAGAGGGAGAGCATCTTGATTGAAATACATTGTATAAATTTTTTCAATTAAAAAAAGAGAAAGAAACAAAAGAAAAACTTGTATCAGAAGCTGGAACACTGTGTCCTTGAAAGGATGCCATTAGAGGTTGAGGAGAAGGAGATAAATATTGTGAGAAAGCGGCACAGCCTGTCTCTTTGTAAATATGAATGTGATATAGACAGAGAATGCTACTTTGTTCACCCTCATATTTCACCCTTACATGTCTCTCTCCCGTCTCTCTCCATCCTCTTCGCTTCCCCTGAATAGTCCCCCTTAGAGTTCCCTGTATAATGTTTATTACAAAAAGAGAAATATAATTATGGTTGTTAGTTGCTTCTTCAACACTGATTCCCTGCCCTGTTCACACTTTATTATGCATGCTTTGTGCAGGTTTTTCTAAAAACAATATATGTGTATACCCACATGTTTTTCACTAAACTGTGTTTGCGCCCTTTCTTGCTAGTCTGCAGAAGCTACTTCATTCTTTTTAATAATTGCATAGTATTCCATTATATAATTCTGACATAATTTCTTTAATCCAAACTTTTATGATTAAGTTTTACATTATTGCCTGTTTTTATGCCGTTAAATAGTGGTTCACTATTCTTTATGGTACATGAATCTCAAGACACTATTGCAAATGTACTGTTGTATAAATTGACAGCCATAAAATTGATAGTTTAAAAGGTTTGGTTTGTACAGATCTGATTTTAATAGCTTTTACCAAACTAATATTCAAAATGGCTATTGTTCTACATTTCCATCAATAGTGACCGTTTCTCCACACCATCCCTCAGCAATCCCAGAATTGTTCTCTCTTTTTTATTTATTCTCTCACACAATCCATCCTGAACAGAGTTTGTTCCCCATCCTACCCTCTAACCACCCCCACCTTTTCTCTCCCCCAGATCCACTCCTCCTCCACTTCCCACAGAAAAGAGCAGGTCTCCCAATGCATATCAAACATTTCTCTTTTAACCTTTGATAATGTGAGGGTTGAATAACATTTATTTATAATCAGTTCTATGAATTATTTGAGAATTTCATGAAATGTATTTTGAACATTTCCTCAGCTTCTTTCTCGAACCACCCTCTCATCATCCCCATCCCTTTCCACCCAACTTTAAAGTAACATGTTTTTACTTCTTTCCTGATCAAATTCAGCTTGTGTTGCCAAGCCGTTTGTAGGATTGAGGCCTGTCTCTTCTGTGAAGTCAGACTTCGGAGGGAGGGGGCTCACATCATCAAAACTTCAGGCTTCTCCTAAATCGAATTTTAGGCAGGAAGTCATGCTGGAAACCATGAAAGAAGAGAAGCAAGAAACCCTAACAATATGCAGATCATATGTAATATATGTCCACCTTTAATTACTTAAGGAAATATGTTTTTAAAGTATATATCCAAATACAATTATAGTGAAAGAATTTCCAAATCAAATCCCTATAAAGTCACTTTGAAGTAGATGGCCTTTTAGGCTTATTTCTGCTGCTAGTAACCAAAACACCAACCAGTGACAGACTGACTTTAGAGCTATACCCTGCATTAAGAAACATGTAGCAGAAAGCACAGGACCAGCACAATCTCAGACCAGAAGAAATCACAGCATGAAGAAGGGCTCAGTGGGCACAAAGTTCTCGCCCTGCCAAAAATCTATTTGTAATTGATAGCTACTGGGAGAGGGAAAATCAGTTTTTGTCAAGGAAAGTGACACCAGGTTTATCAACCACACACAATGGCAGACCCCACACACTGGGTTTATCAACCACACTCCATGGCAGACCTCATACTCTGCAGTAGTTGGATAGATGGAGGAAGATGTGACAAGACTTAGGAGAAGGTAAAGAATGTGATCAAAATGTATTGTAGGACATTCTCAAAAAGGAAATTAAGAAAATGTAAAGACAAACAAACCAAAACTTGAAAAATGTTATTGCTGCATGTGCACTGACCTTTAAGATTAATAAGATAGATTCTAGAATTTTCTGGAAGTTGAGTGTTCAGTATTAATCAGTTGCTGTCTCACTGTGCTTGCTGTAAAGAGGCAAATTTGAGGCCTTCCCCTGAGAAGTATTTAAGGAGAAATAAACAGTGATGTCACTCTCTGCAAAGGGAATAGTAGCAAGCAGGCACAGGTGTGATGTTCTCTCTGGACTGCCCTGACCTTGCTTCATCTGCTCATTCCTCTTCTAGGCCAGCATTCAGATGAGGTCAAAGGGATTCTGCTGTTTGCTTTAGATGTGGGATAGGGTCTGTGATTTAGAGAAATGAGGGTGACCATTGGAGTGAGTTGAGGATTGTCAGAAGAGTGTGGCTATAGCATTACCATCCTTAGGGTGTGGCAGGACCGTGGGAGAACATGAAAGCTGTCCCAGTGTTTGCTTTCTTGTTCTCTAGATGCTGAAATGCAACAGAAAAGGCAAAGCACTCTGAGTTAGGCATTGCCAGGAATGGCTCTGACATATTAACACTTGCTACCTAACAATTTTCCAGCTTTTCTCCCCCAGAGAGGGAAATAGGTGCCTTAAAGTGAGGCTTCTAATTTGATAGACCTAGGAGTGCCCTTTGCAGTAATCCATCATTCATTTCTCTACTGTAGCATTAGCACATCCTGATTTTGAAATCTTTCCAAGCTGTTGGAGAATGGGTGGGTTATTGCCCTCGAAGGAATGATTGGGGTTCTTTGAGTTATCGACAATTATGACTTGTGGTTTCTTACTTTAAAATCTTGGTATTCTGGCAAACAATTTTAGGTCTTATTTAATACATTTACTTATTTTTCTTCAAAGAGATCAGATTAGAGTATGGAAAGTTCAGAGGACAGCTTATGGGCAGATATTGTCATTATTAATCTTTGTTGCATAAAAAAATTGCTTCAGTTGTTAAGCTAATGAGTGTCCTGATTTCAAGCTGACTTGCTTCTTTGTCCGCTGAATGCTTTAAAATTTCATCACAAAAGCCCACATATAAATCTATATAAATATAAATCTATATAAATATAAATTCACACATAAATCTATATGATGTATTTGTACTGATTGTAATAGTAAAGGCCATTTTACTTTCCAAGAAAATCCTTATCATTTTACATTTTTTAGTCTTTTATGTTTGTACTGTGTGTGTGTGTGTGTGTGTGTGCGCGCGCACTCATGCGTGTATGCACAGGCACATGTGTGTACCAGAACATTTGTGTGGAGGTGACTGTCCTCATCTTTGCGCCTTGCTTTTTCTTGCTGTTTATTTTATTTTGTTTTTGTTGTTTTGTTTTGTGATAGAATCTTTTATTATTCAATGGACACTGGGCTTGCTGACCTGTGAGCTTCCGGAGATTCTTCTATGTCTGCATGTCATCTCACCATAGGATTGGTGGGTTAAAGACACCTACTACTGGGTCCAGTTTATGTGGGTTCTGGTGAACTAACTCAAGTCTTTGCACTGGGCGTCAAGTGATTTACCCACTGTGCCTCCGTCTTATTTGTTTTTGACATTGTCTCACTTAGCTCCAGCTGGCTTAGAAATTATGATCCTTTCAGCCCCCGATGTTGAGATTACAAGCATTCACTAGGATTTGTGACTTTCTTTTACTTTAAATAGAGCTAGGAAATGTCTTATTTCTACCTAATGAATTCATGAATGTAAGACTGTTTTTAAAATTCTGAATAAAACCAAGAATAAATGTTTATTTACAAATTTAATAGAAAGAAAGAAAAACAAAAAAGAAAGAAAACAAAGAAAGAAATTCAAAGTAAAGACATTGAAAATGGTGTTTACGGTGAATTGGGAGGCAGAAGACCTGGGTTTCAGTTCTCATTTTGTTAGTAATTATTTATGATTTAAAAAATTGTGTAGAAGTCTCTGAATTCCATACATATAAAATATGGGCAATAGTTAGATAATCTTTACTGTGTTTCCTTAAGTTTTTTATGAAATATTTTCATCTCCAAAATGAAAGGCAACCTTGTGATAGAATCACTTGGGTCACTTTTGAAAACTATATAGTGAGATCCATTTCACCCAGCAGAATGTGACTCTCCAGGTGTAAACTAGTAGGTCTACTTGCGAACTAACTTTCTTAGTAATTCTGGAGGAGACTGAGACCCTGCCCTAGGGGAACTTTCAGGAGGCAGATTCTCTGAGGCGTTCTGGCCCAAGAGAATAAAAGCATTTTCCAAGGTTGTGTTTCAGCTAATTCCCCAGGGTGGGTTTCTCCAGAGGTGAACGCAGAGCCACACGCTCTTTGTCATCTCTTCAACTTTGGATGAACAAACTGACTGCTTGCTCGCCGATGGCAATGTTTTATATTTCAGGGTGGAGGTGCAAAGCATCCTTCTGTAAAGGTATTACTGAGAAAAGACAAAGTTGTATCCACAGCTCTTAGAGCTAGGGACTTGACTCTCTTCTTTGCTTCTCTTCTGAGTTGCCTTACCCTTTGCCTGTTTCAAATTTGGTTTCTCTTGCAATTTTGAAACTCGCAGTGTTGCAGTGAATCTCTCCTGTTCCACGGGATCTCAGCAGCCTAGATTGTCATTCCTTAGCTGCTTTCAGCCTCTAGATACTTGACATGTCCCTCATTGATCACATCACTGGTTTGCTTTCCTTCTGGTATGGGGACTGTTTCAATGCCAGTCTGCTCTCAAGACACCAAAAGGAAAGGAGTCAGCATCACCATCCATCCATTTGCCTTGCCTTGTGTCTCAGTGTCTGAGCCTTTGTCTTCCTTCAGGCCAGTTTTTAGAGACACTTTTGCTTTTTATATCTAGTTCCCAATTTATTGAACATTTATTATATGTCAAGTACTGCACTACTCTGCATGTCTCGTGTGATTCCCTCTACAATGCTATATAGTCAATATTATTAGCATTTTCATTTCATGGAGGCAGAAAACAAGGCCCAGAGCAGTTGAGTAACTTGAGCACATTTTTCCAGATGACCACTGGGAATTTATCTGTGTTGTCCTGGGGCATCAAGAGTTAAGGCTATTCTGCTATCAGAGACCCCCACTGGTAATACAGTTATGTTATACCAAAAGGAAATGCATGAAGCAGTAGATAGAATCTATTCTGGGACCAGATATAACTTTAAAGGGAAAGAAAGCAAAGCAGTTCTTTTGAATGGCAGCATAATGTTTCTAGGGCTATTTTTATATATTATTGTAGGGATGGGGCTACGAGACTGTTTTGGAGACTTGAGATCTGATAATCGAATAGATCTGTACCTATTGTCACTGAAAGGTCAGTCCCCAAGGCTCCTGTGATCACTGCTAGTTTCCAAGATCATAGAAAGGGAAACATACAATTTTTCCCTTCTACTCCCACCAGAAAGCAGGTGCCAAGGATCTAGAGTACCTCAGGGAGATCAAGAGTGAATTCCTGCATGTTTTTAATTGACAGAGGATTACCTTTAAGGGAGAGAGGTAGACTAAAGGCCCAGAAATAAGATGATAATAGTCTTACTGGCTTTGATTCTTGGGTATATGAGAGGGTATGGAGGGACAAAAGAGGAGAGAAATGTTGTAATTATATTATAACCTCAAAAAGAAATTTAATAAATGCAGATAGAAAATGATTTTTGTGGCACAAACACAGACCATTTGGTTTCGTTTCCTTGGCTCTCTCTCTGGCAATATTTTGTGCTAGGTATTATTTCTCTAAAAAATCCCCTTCGATTTGACGTCCTCAGGAGAGTACTTGCAGCCGTTTTCTGCAGTGTCTGTCATCTTTATTGCCATTTTCAATCACGACAGTCAATAGATATCAAGGACCCAGGGTCTTTCTTGTAACAAGGTCAGTAGTTTGCTCCATGTTTAATGCTGACAAGTCACTCCGCTTCCCTAGGCTTGTTCTTCCATCTCTCATGATCCTTAGTCTCCCTTCCTCTCAGAGATATTGAAGCAGTCAAATCATTAAATACAGACTGCTGTGAAAGGAATGTGGTCCAAAATATAGAGACTCTGTTGGGGCCAACCAGACGGCTCAGTGGGGGAAAGTGCTAGCTGAGCAAGTCTGAGGATTTGATATTGAGCCCAGTAGCTAGGTACCTAGCATCTACCTACACAGCTAGATTTGTACATACATCTGTAATTCCATTACTCTTACTTAGGGTTTTACTGCTATGAACAGACACTATGACCAAGGTAACTCTTAGAAGGACATTTAATTGGGGCTGGCGCTTACAAGTTGAGAGGTTCAGTCCATTATCACCAAGGCAGGAAACATGGCAGCATCCAGGCACGCATGGGGCAGGCAGAGCTGTGAGTTCTGCATCTTCATCTAAAGGCTGCTGGTGGAAAACTGGCTTCCAGGCAGCTAGGTCAAAGCCCACGCCCACAGTGACATGCCTGCTCCAATAGGCCACACCCACTCCAACAGGGCTTCACCCTCTAATAGTACCATTCCCTAGGCCCACTCTTATATGAATAAGGGAGGCAGAAACAGGAGAATTGCCTGGAAGCTCACAGGGTAGTGATGGAGTAGGTACTGCAGCAGCGAAAACAGCAAGAAAGTCTTTGCCTCAACAAGATGAAAGCCAAGAAACAGTTCTTGAAACAGATCCTCTGACTTCTATGTGCTCACTGTGTCATGCTCAGGTCAGACCCCTAGATACATAATAAAGAATTGGTTTTCATAAAAAAAAATCCTAGAAGTTTCCATTACAAACGAAAACCTGGGGTCATGGAGATAGCTTAGTACATAAAGGTGCTTGTGGCTAAATCTGATGACCGGAGTTCGATTTCCAGAACTCACATTATAGGAGAGAACCAACTCCTACAAACTGTCCTCTGACCTCTTCATGGGCACATGGCAAAAGCACGTACACTCATTCAGCACACACACACACACACACACACACACACACACACACACACACACACTACATGTTTAAAAAGTAATAACCTAGCCTATCTAGTATTATAGCTTAGTCTTAAATATACCCACAGCACTGAAATTAGCATGTATTTAGACAAGATCATCTAAGAGAAGTGTTTAGCAAGAAAATGTTTAAAATCTCATATAGTTTGATTGCTTGCATCCCAAACCACTGGCAATGCATGACCCCATAGAGACTGGTGCCTTCTTGTAATCACATGTCTGTGTAAGAAGTGGAGCTCTGCTGCCTAATATTGCAAGAGTGTTAGACTGCCTATCTAGATTCAAAGTCTGGTTTCTACTGAATGTTGTTCATTTTAGTACTATTGTCAAATAAAACGTCGGTCTTAGTCAATGTTCTATTTCTGTGACGAGACATCAAGACTATGGCAACTCTTACAAAGGAAAATATTTAACTGGGGATGGTTTACAGGTTCAAAGGTTTAGTCTATTGTCATCGTGGTAGGAAGCATGGTGGCACATGGGCAGCCATAGTGCTGGAGAGGTAATTAAGAGTTCTCCATCTTCATCCACAGGGAGCAGGAAGTAAACTGGGTTGAGCATATGAAACCTGAAAGCTTACCTTAATCACACACTTTCTCCAACAAAGCCACGCCCACTCCAACAAGGCTATGTGTCCTAATGCCTATCAAGTATCATCATTCCCTAATGACCAGACATTCAAATCTATGAATCTATGGGGGCCACATCTATCCAAACCAGTGCAAATCCTTAAGGAAAACGTTTGTATCTGAATGTGGTATATTTAGGTTTTCTCTATTAAAACATCTGTCTTGAGGAAAACCACAATGTAGCGATATCCGTAACTCTATCTCTCACTATGTGATCCTAGGATGTTTCTTTTTTCTTGTTTGTTTTTGCACTACCAGACATGGGGCTAATTCAAAGTCTTGTGCATGCAAGACCAGTGCTCTACCACTAAGCTATATTCCTGTAGAATTATAAATTACAAGAGATAATTTATACATGCCTATGGATGGTGCTTGTACTGCTATTTCAAAGTACAGCCAGTCTTACTTGTATTAAGATTTCGTGACGTTTTGTTGAGATATTTGATCAGTTCCTTGATCTTGTTAAACCTTTGCTTCTTCACCAAAGCAATGGAAATGATGATGATCTTAAGGTGATCTTTTAGTGTTTGTTTTAGAACAACTGAGATAATTCCTACAAGACTCATAGGACACTTCCTGGAATATCCAAGTATTCTGTCCTTCCCCCATTGTTGCCCTAAATGCCTCTCTGGGTTTCTTGGCTCTTGATTTTCCAGGGGTACAACTTTTTGGACAACCTGTCCCAGCTGAGACTTTTGACACCTGTGATATATACACTGTTGAAGGTAAGCAGATCAGATGAGGTGGGCTTTTTGCACGAGGGAGCTCTTGACATGGAAAATCTCACTTTGGTGAGAGTCCCTCAACACAAAGACTAACACATTATAAAAGGTCCACAGTGTGGTACATAGCATTGCATCTGTCTGCTCCTGCAGAACAGCTGATTCTCTGGACCTGAAAATGCTTCACATGGTGACAAAAATGGGGACAAAGAAGAGCTGCTTAACAATTCCCCCAGGACACTGGACCCATACTGCATGAGGTTCTGTCAGTTCCCCCTCCTTACTACCACGCCTCCGCTGTCAGCCCTGCCAGGCATGTATTCCCTTTTGGCATTCCTCCAAGACAACAGGCTGGAGAGCCCTTTGTCTCCTCCCCAAGTAATACATGGAGTTCAGCAACTACATGCTGCCATAGTTACAATTCCTACCTGATCAATAGAGCTGGGAATTGAGCCCTGGTGACAGGACGTGCCTTAAACAGTGCCACCTCCCAGGGCATCATCTGCTTCATCTTGGTGATCAACCTGCCCTATTCATCACCAGCTATGTACCATACTGTGTACCTTTTGTAATGTGTTAGTCTTTGTGTTGAGGGTCTCTCAAGGCAACTGTTTCATGAAAATTTTGCTTCCTGAGTTACTCAATATTTCTATCTTAAGTTTCCTTGCCTGAACTACTTAGTTTTACATTGCAGATGCTTTTCAAATGATATATATATATATATATATCAATAGTAAATTGCTTTATAATAATATCATAATAATTATAATAATACTAATTTCCTTATAAATTTAAACTTTTACCCTCAGGATACATGCTGGTCATCTGTTATATGTTAGGCACATTTTTAGGCACATAGAATATGATTATAAGAAAAATAGACCCAGATTTCCCTCATGAAGCTCATAGTCTAGTAGAAGAGACAGACAGGGGGAAATTAATTCAGATACTTATACATTATAATAAGGTCTAAGGCAAAAATGGCATAGTCAGAAAGGCTGTAACAAAGGAAACCTAATAGAGATTGGGAGTAGCATTAAGAAATGACCTTTTGAGGGAAATGATATCTAAACCATGTCCTGAAATATGAATACATAGAAGCAGAATGATCCACACAGAATGAACAATGTATCCAGAGGCCATAAGGTAGGTTCTTGCAGCATTCATATGACTAAAATCGATAGTTACACAGGGAGAAAAGGATGTTCACTGTGGCAAGACACCCAACAGAGAGTCTTGCTGACCACAGTAATGAGTTCTCTATGTTGAACATAGTGGAAAGCCTCTTAAGTGAAGAATCTAATTAATGCAATTTATGTTAAAAACATACCACCCATGCTCCTATATAAAACTGGGCCGAAGAATTGCAAGGAGAGAAACCAGGATAGTTAGAAGACCATGATAATAGTTCAGAAAGAAATACCAGTGGCTTAAACCAGGATCATAGTGGTCATGAAGACAAATGGAGATTCAGTATACATGTTTGTTAGAACAAAAAACGACATTCTGATGGCCTGGGTTTGGAGATCAAGGGCAGAGTAGTGTCAAGGAAGACTTGTCACTCGGACAGCTTGTTAGGATGTATCCTGAAGCATACTCTGAGTTTCACTTTCCGCCTATGTGGCATTTGGCTTACAGTGCCCATTTAGTGTCTGCATTAGAAAACCTGTTACTGTGAATGTACTTGTTGGCTTCTTAGGTAGGATTTAAACTATTTAGGAACACTGATTGTGTTTTACTCAACTACATATCCAACAAAGTGTCTGAGATATGATACATCAAATGCTACTAAATAGGAAAAATGGTTTCTTTCTCTTTCAGCTATTTTTTTTTGTGAAATATTTGCATATATCTTTGGATATATTTAGAGTTACTCTGAAGAGTCCCAGGTACTTACTTCACATGCCATTGTAGACACTGAGAAATGGGTCAGTAAAGAGGAATTGTAACAGTCCTTATGAACATGAAAACGGCCTAAGGCCATATTCATAATATTTCAGGTACTCCTGATAGCTGCCCAGGCACTTCAGGTTCATTTTAGGGACAACATCAAGTTTTTACTAGATGCAAGGTTAATCAGGAGAGACTCATACCTAGTGCTGGAGTTATTTTTTAGCAAACAGATATGGCACTCAAAGGAACACATGTTTTTAAACCACCTTTGAGCTTCATTTAGTAATTAATTGGCTTTCGAAAGACACACTTAACTTCGTTTACACCATTCAGCAGTATAGTACTGGCTGTGTGGGCATCACAGAAAAATTGGCTCATGGGAATGTGTAGGATAGCCCAGACCAGGCATAGCAATAATGCCCTAAGGTGCCAGAGCTGTTCAAGCAGACATATGGCTTTGTGGCCCTGGAGTTGACAATGTGACTCCCAGGAACAGGTACTATACATAGCATGCTATGAAGTCAGATTTGGAGGTCATAAAATTACAAAGTATTACTGGGCTACCATACTCAAACAAGACAAAATTAAATTTTATAAAAGTATTTTGGTTGCTTTTATGTAGCGCATTCAAAAGTTCTACAGAGAATTGCATGATCCTTCAGGTCTGAGGTGGAGTCTAGACATTTGCATTTTATAAACATACTAGAGAGTTCTCAGGCACATGTCTCATGAATCACACTTTACTACATCCTGGTTTTAAAGGCCAATCCAGGAACTAAAGACATATATAGCTAGCTTCTTCGATGTAGAAAATCAGTTTGTCCCCGTTACATTTAGAGTTACTCTGAAGAGTCCCAGGTACTTACTTCACATGCCATTGTAGACACTGAGAAATGGGTCAGTAAAGAGGAATTGTAACAGTTCTTATGAACATGAAAACGGCCTAAGGCCATATTCATAACATTTCAGGTACTCCTGATAGCTGCCCAGGCACTTCAGGTTCATTTTAGGGACAACATCAAGTTTTTACTAGATGCAAGGTTAATCAAGGTTAATACCTAGTGCTGGAGTTATTTTTTAAAAAAGATGAGCTGAGTCTTGTCTTGTGCTCTAGCATTTAACCAGAGGTGCTAGAGAGTGGCAAATTATGCAATGACATGACAGAGGGCTTTGGCTTTAGCCTGACAGTGGGATGAAGCGTTGCTATAAGTTCCGTACTTTTATGTTCACATTGTATGGAGCCTACTCATAGCCTGGTAATCTCAACTCTTTTCCAAACCAAACATGGCTTTGCATCTCAAAGTTGTCTGCATACCACAGAGACTTATCTTCCAATTGTTCAGAGAGGAAGAAAAATGCTGAGAAAAAATGGTCAACTTTAAACTGAGCTACCCATGCAACTGTCTTGTGGAGGAAAGTTACAGAGAGAACAGCATGAACCAGGTATCCTGAGAGAGGCCATGAGGAGGCAACTCTAATGGAAGCTGAGCTGGAAGATAGCGTCTGGGAGGTAACATCTTATTGGTCTTTGTAGGGAATTTTAAGTATTATGGCTTCTCTGAATGAGTGACATGATGAGCTACTAGGGAGAAGTTTCTGGGTAGAGAATGAGACAAGGGCTGTCTTTTATTTGACATCTTTTATCTCTACTCACTTTCATCTCTACCCTGCCTTGATCATTTGTCCCAATTCCTGAATTTCATCATGGTCCCTGTGGTGATTAATTTTGCCAACTTGATTGGATGAAGAAATGCCTGGTGCACTATCAGACATGTCCCAGGTTTGTTTGCAAGGACATTTCCAGAGATGACTCGTTCATGCGCAATCTACACTAGTGTGATCCATTGGCGCATTTCAACTTGAGGATTGTATTAGTTGGGTTTTTGATATTGCTGCTGCTGTGATATAATAAGCAAAAGCAGCTTTTGGAAGACAGAGTTTATATTCTAGTTTATTATTCCAGAGGGATAAGAGCCCAACGTGTGAGTGAGGCATGGCAGGCAGGTTGCTAGAACAGGAAGCTGAGCGATTCCATCTTCAACTGTGAACACTAAGCCACGAGAGTGAATTGGTAGCAGAGCATGGTTATAAAATCTCAAAGCCCACTCTCTGTGACATAATTCCACCAACAAGATGGCACCTCCTACAATCTTCCCAAACAGTGCCAACAATTGGGGAACGAGTATTGAGAAACTTGAGATAATGGGGATATTTGCCCTTCACATTTCCCCAAATATCTTCCTGGGAGATGGTAAAAGCTCCTGTCTGGTCAGAAAAAGTAGTTCGCTGGAGGCACGTCTTTGGAAACTCTAGTCTTAGCTAGGCTCCTTCCTATTGCTTCTCTCTGCTTCCTGAACACCTTAATGTGATCTCTTTTGCTTTGTCACACTTACCATGCCATGATATTCTGACGTCTCTGAAGCCAGGAGCCAAAATACACCTTCCCTATCTTAAGTCATTTTTCTAGAACATTTTTGGTCACATCCATGAGAAATGTATTGATTGTAGATAGCAAATGGACCCACCTCTCAAATCTTGAATGGAAGTGGAATGATGGGGGCCAGGCAAAGTTCTTTTTTATTTGTTTGTTAAGCTGTATAGATGAGTCTAATGAGCAACCAGTTTGAAAACCTCTGGAGTAATTGAAATACCTGGGCAAAAAAAACCCCAAACAAACAAACAAACAAACAAACCAAAACAACAACAACAACACAAAACCAGTCTCAACAGCTCATTGGAAACCATTTGAAAAATCTCCTGTATCTTATTAGCCAGTGTTAAAGCAACCGGTATCACCACTGTGTAGCATCCAAAGCCATCAATCTCACTAGGAGGATGACTTTTCATCATTACCTAGAGAAAATAGAGGCTCACAGAGTCACAGGTTTTGTGTTTCTTCCTCAAGCCTAGAAGTCTGTGGATCTAGACTGATTTTCTTCTCTCCTCTGTCTCTTCAAGAAACCTTTTTCTGTCTAGTCAACATCTTGTTCACTATTTCCTTCCTTCAAAACAGCTCCAGCTTGTCTTTAAATGCCTTCTCTTCGGTGCTATAGTCTTCATTTCTATCTACTGTCCTATATCTCCTTTCCACAGCTAAGCTACCCCCAAAGACATCTGCTCCTTTTATCCTACACTTTCACTTTCTAATCACTCTTCACTGGTTTTTTTTGTTGTTGTTGTTGTTTTTTGTTTTTTGTTTTTTTTTTCTGCTGTTAAGGAACATCCTTTGACATGGGCACCAGTAGATTTGCTGTCAAACCTTGTGGGCATTTCTCACTCTTTTACCTTACTCAATGCATCTGCATCACCTTATATCACCTGTCTTCCTGAAAATATGTCTTTCCTCAGAATACATGGTGCCATTATTTCCTGATTCACTTTTAGTCATTTTGTGAGGTTTTATTTTTCTAAGATGTGAAATATGGGTGTTTCAAGCATTCTCTTTTTTCTTGTTTCATATTGGTTTTGACAATTTCATATGTGCTTGTGGTTTTAACTGTCACCCACATGTCTATGGCCATTGCCATTGGATGTCTCTCTTGATTTCCTCATCTATTTCTCTAATGGCCTATGGCCTATTTCTACCTCGAAATGTTATAGACATTCCAAAGTCAATGTGTCCAAAACGAAACTTGATATACTCCTATACTCCGAATCCACTAAATGAGACAACTCTCCCAGTCCCCTTTACTTCACTTACCTTTCTTTCACAGGTTCATTTTCTCTATCTCTCAAATCTCTGAATACCGGTTTTCTGTTTCTTTGCATCTTGACAGCACTTGTTTTGCTTTCCGTCACTTCTCATTTGGGCCACTGTAGTGTCTGAGTTGTTTGGTTTCATGGCAGCTTCCTTTAAGCTTCGTCTTCTGGGGACATAATCTTTCTAACAGGCAAATTTGACATAGTACTTAGCTTCTCATATTGCCATTAATGATCCCCAAGACTTATGGTAATGGTTTTTGACCAGTTACTTCATGGAGCACTTCCTCCCCCCCCCCCCGACATGGGCTCCGTTGCATAGACCATATAATGAAGTTAAATCCTTCATCTAATTAGCAAACTTTTGGAACAATTTACTGCTCTCTGAGCACCTGGGAAGCTTTTCTTTTTAGAGGGAGAATTCTTCAGCCAGAGGAAACGTTTGCATGCCATTAAAGTGACCCCCAAAACAAACTCCAATAAGTTTACTTTGTATTAGAAATGGAAGAAAATATTTCTAATGTAAAGAGTTTGAAGTGCTGGCAGCTTGTTGGCCTAAGATCTACTTATCCTTAAGATATATTAGGTTGATAACAATGCGTAGATTAAATCTCTTCTGTTAGTATTCTAAGTTCTTTCTTCTGACTTTCAATACAGGGTTTCTAGTGCCTGTCACAGATATGAAATAAGGAATTCTGCCTGACAGCGCCCATGGTCTCTATGTAGGCACTGTCCTTGATTAGCTCCACATGTAAAGCAACACACCATTCTACAGCTTAAAAATTCTATTTAATGTCTAGTATTTTAGTATGTGATTAAAGTATTTTTAAATTTTTTTAATTTTGAGAATTCCGTACTTTTACATAATGAAATATGATCATATTACTCAGGCCTACTTCCCCTTAAAACTTTCGTACTGTCTCCCCACAGTATACAACCTCCTAATTTAATGTTGTTTTCTTTTGAGAACTGGATAAATCCCATCAGCGATGCTCATATGCACATGGTTGTGGAGCAACCCACTGCATCATGGGAAACATGCCAGTCATGTATTATTTAAAAAATGATCTCCACCACCCACTCTCCACTGCGAATTGCTCCTCATAAGGGGCAGAACCAGGAGATCATCTATCCCATAAATACCAGGGGTTGGGCTGTTCTGGAACTTGTTCTGTAGATCAGGCTGGCCACTAATGCACAAAGATCACCTGCCTCCCGAGTACTGAGATTAAAGTCACTGCATGGCTGAGGGAAGAATTTCTAAAGCTATAGAAAGTTTGCTACCACGCTAGTGAAACAGAATTCTGTTATCTCTGTCAGAACTGCGAGGAGCCAAGGAGATTCTATCCAAGTCCTGGAGTAGCAGCCCCCATTGGTACTGACCATCAGTGAGCTCTTGGTTTGGAGAGCAGCTCATGGCCTTTATTTGCTCTTCCAAATTGTGAAGCTCAGACTGTAGGCCTGCCTTTATTGCATTCAGAAACTATGAACACTCTCATCAATAATCAAGCTTCTGATTTCTGTAGCTTTGAAAATGTTTTGTTTTTAGTAAAAACTGTCATTGAGTCAAAGACTGGAGTTGGGATTCAGGTTTCCATCAGGTTCTCATGCTGAGTGTCTTGCAAGTTTGCAACATGACTTTGGGCAACTTGTTTGGACAGTGCAAGGACGATCTTGGCCCAAATGGTCTCTCAGTTCCCTTTCACCTCCGATGCTCAGAATCTTTTACTCCAGTAGCTAATCAAAGTGAAAGTATGTATATGTGAATATGACACAAATGCATATACATATGTGTTTATGCATATGTGTGTATATATGCATAAATATGTGCATCGTACTATCAGGGAGATTAAAAATAAAAAAGGAGCAGGTAAGATAGGCTATGTGGAATTCTATAATAACCTATAACTGTGGAGGAAATTCAAATGATTCTATACGTGAAGGAAATAGAGGTTTTGGCCAAATTCATAACAAAAATGTTGAAATTTCTCTGTGGATATGAATTGTTATGGGAACTGGAGAGATAGTTCAGTGGTTAAGAGCACTGACTGCTCTTCCAGAGGTCCTGAGTTCAATTCCCAGCAAACACATGGTGGCTCACAACCATCTGTAATAGGATCAGATGCCCTCTTCTGGTGTGTCTGAAGAGAGTTATAGTGTACTCATATAAATAAAATAAATACATCTTTTAAAAATATGAAATGTTATTATTAAATATTCTTTTGCCTTAAATTTATATAGCAGAAAAATAAGCAAGAAGTGGTTATCCCTCAGTATACAATGGGACAAGCCTGCATTTGAGATCTCGGAGGTTGGCATGATTGTGCTATTTGTCAAGTAGGCTGATAATAATGGTAATAGTAGTAATAATAATAGTAATAATAATATGGTTGGTGTGGAAGCACATATCTGTAGCATCAACATTTGGAAAGCTAAGACAGGAGATTTGTGAGTTCAAGGCCAGACTGAGCTGCACAAATATCATGCCAACATGAGTTACGTAGAAACACTTTGTCTTAAAACTGAAAAAAAATAAGGGAACTATTTATTGAGACATGATCCTATAGCAAACAGAGCACTAGTCACATTAATGCACATTTTTATTATTTGTCCTCCTGCCTTACCTATATTTTGGGGTTTTTCCCCTTTACAAATGAGAAAACAGATTCAAAGTGTGTAAGTGACTTGGTTTTGGTCACACCCTTAGTAGTGGGTAAAACTATTGTCGGAGAGAAGCTTTTTATCATTGGAAAGTCTATGCACTCTCCAGTATGAAAAGGTGTTAAATCTATTGCCTTGTTTTCTAGTCCAGTACTTCTCTAACCTTGATATATACAAGGATCATCAGTAAGACACTTACTTAACTCAGAAAGCTGATTCAGTGACTCTGGGGTTCAGCAGCTGCCTTTCTGATGAGTTCTAAGTCCCTGCGGATAGAGTGGTCCAAGATAGTCAAGAGGGTAGAGGCCTCTCTGCATCCTATCCTACATTTGCCCCAGAGAAGGGCACATGGGCTACTACTTTGTATTCGTACAGCATGTCACCATTTGCTTTGGAGTCTCTAGACATCATTTTCTCCTGGAATTGTATGTCATGGGTACTTGCCTTAGAGTGCAAACATGGGGAATAGTGATTCTCCCTTGACTTGAACACTGTCTGAAGAAAGAACACTGCTCTTTCTCCTACAAATAAAATATTGATCAATGCACTGGTAGAAAAGAAACCTAAAGCTTGTCTGCCTACAGGGAGGGTGGCCCATTTGGTCTTCCAGGCAAGATGTGGAGGAGGGGAGAAGAGAACTAGCTGGCTGGCTAGCAGGCTGACTGGCTGGCATGGCTGGGCCCCATTCTTATGTTAACAATGCCCTGATTCCAGACCGCAGCTGCTGTTTGTGTGGGGCCTTGGGCCATTCATAGCAGCTTGCTTTCTGAGTGCCAGCCCCTCAGAACAGGTGCGGCCCCACTTGTTATTTTGCACAGCCCTGACTGTTCAGACAGGGAGCTGATTATCACTGTGAATCAGGGATTACTGCTGATTTACCAGCTTCTCCAGAACAAAGGGGCCAGCCTCCAGACAGCTGTCTCTTCTGGCCACAGTGAGGCTGATAGCTCCGAAGGCCACTCGGCCCTAAGAGATAGGTTTGCATTGGAAATAGGACAGAGGACAATCAGACTCACAGAAGCAGTTCTGGCACAGGTCAAAGTGTCCCTGACTCAGAAAGCTTGTCGTTTTAATCATACACTCCCAGGCAGGAGATAAAAACCTATTGAAACATCCTTAAACTCTTCCCAGGTTCACGGCACACTCCTTCTTAGCCTGAGATCTTTGGCAGTGGCCAATGTCAAGAGAAGAACAGCTAGCTATTCCTGAACCTTTCCTCCTTTGCTGAACCTCCAAACCAAGCTCTGATAACAAGAAAATCAGCTCAAAGTTACAAAAGGCAGAACCCTGTAGCTTTGTGCTTGAGAAGTTTGGCTTCCTTGGGTCAAGGCCACTGCAATGATTGCTTTCTCCAGGGCTTGGTTTTGTCCCCTTTCCTTGGTAAGTGATGGTAGTACTTCCTTCATGGAGCCGTGAGAATTTGCCACTTAGAGTAATGAAGGCAAACACAAATGGGAGCTACTGAGGACCGGGTATAAAATGATCCTCTAAAAGAGGAATTGATGTTATCCCCATTCATGATGTATCTCAATAGGTTGCCCAGGCAGTCTATGAACTCAACAATCCTCCTGCCTCAGCCTTCCAATATGATTGTGATTACAGCCATTCACCATAGCATACCGACTACCCCCACAATTTAGAAACTAAGAGTCAAAAGACTTAAGCAGCTTTCCTAAGGCACACAGCTAGTAAGTGGCAGAGCAGAGAAATAGCCCCAAGTTGTCTACTGCAGACGCTCATTTCCTCCTTAGTCATTGTATGTTACTTAAAAAAAAAGATTTATTTATTTTTATTTATATGAGTACACTGTAGCTGTCTTCAGACACACCAGAAGGGGGCATCGGATCCCATTACAGATGGTTGTGAGCCACCATGTGGTTGCTGGGAATTGAACTCAGGACTTCTTGATGAGCAGTCTGTGCTCTTAACCATTGAGCCATCTCTCCAGCCCCTCTATGTTACTTTACAGACTGAGATTATGTCCAAAAATCTTGAGAATCCTTGGGAAGGGAAGATGATTATGAGTCATCAAATGGATCTAGCCTCCTGCTTTCAATGATTAGCCAAATAGGTGACTATGTATGAGTTAATGTGAAATGCATTGACACAGCTTCAGTCCCCACAAAGGACAGAATAATGGTCTTCGTTGCCCTCAAGGCTCCAGTTCCATTCACATATACAAAGGAGAGTGGGACAATCCATTTTTCACTTGACTTAGCAGACCGTTTTTGATGCCGAGAGCAGCTTTTCATCCTTAGCTACCAGAGTTGCTCTTCCTCGTTTTGTAGCCATTTTTTAGAGTCCTGCTTTCCCTCAAAGCCTCTGTCCTTGTCAATGTTCTTGTCTTAGTATGCCACAGATGGAAGGAGAGTAAAGATGAAAAGGGGAGATGGAGAGGGAGGACAGGGAGAGGGAGGGAAAAGGGAGGAGAGGGAGAAGGAAAGAGAACGAGAAGGAGAGACATAGTCTACTCAAGTCTAATCTTAATGTCAGTTGAGACTGCTGTTTTAGAATTATTTATATTGGCAAAGAATGTCTATAATATACAGTTAAGTAAGACAAATGCTACAAAATATATAGTGCTGAATTCTTTTGAAATGTATATGTGTATATTCAAATATAGAAAAAAAGACTGGAAGGAACCATTTCAAATGACTTTTTCCTTTTAAAGTGAAACCTATGTGTGTATACATATGTGTGCATTTTATATATTTATACAACAATAAAAGTTAATGAAAAGGAAGCCATGATTTTCAGAGGGACTATGTAGAAAGGGTTGGAGGGAGAAAAGGAAAGAAAGGAAGACAATGTAATTATACTTTAATTTAAAATAAAACAATATTTACTTATTTCATTTGACTACTATATTTATCTTTACATCTCTACTTTGTTTTTTCTTCTTCTCTGATTAAAAAAATCATCAGTAATTACCTATGTGTACATAAAAAAGAAACATAATCATATCTAATCCCATTTGTCCTCAGCTTACCCAATCCCTCCTTATTCCTCTCTCAACTTCATTTTATCCTCTTTTCACTAATTCATTATGTCCAATTAGTACTGTGGACATGTGCCTGGGTTTGGGGCTTTACAATTGAGCAACCTTCCTATACCTTCACAGAAACATGACTCTCTCTTCCCCAGTAGCTATCAAATGTAGTAATTCCTTAGTTTGTTGTCAGACATGAGCTCTCCATGCTGGAATTTTGGCTGGCTTGCTCTTATGTGACTCTTGTGTGGGTAAATCATACCTACTGTGCTTTTATGAGTGTCATGGCCATGTTGTACCTAGAAGAGTGCTTCACAGTGCTCCTCCCCAGTCTCCAGCTCTTAAATTCTTTAAGCCTCTATGTTTGAGGGATGAGGTGCTAAAGATGTTCCACTTAGGGCCATTTACAATTGTCACCTATAGATAGTAACCTTGCATATTACTTTTTGTCTTTACATTTTTGACACCAACTTCCCCAGGATTTTAAGCAAATACAATTTGAAGCTAAAAGAAGTTGTGTATGCTTTGCCTATATGTGTATATATTTGCACAATGTGCATGCCTGCCACTTGAAGAAGTCAGATGCTTTTGAGCCACCATGTGTGTACTGGGAATCAAACCCAGGTCTTCTGCAAAACAATGCATGTTCTTAAGCACTGTGCCAAGTCTCCAGCTCCGCTAACATGTTTGTTTAGATATATCTACATTGCTGTCTGGAATTGTACTTCATTTCTTCTTGTTGATGAACACTATGTCATTAAATGTACATTTATATTTTGTCTATTCATCTCTTTGGGTTGTTTTCAGTTGTTAGGTCATGTTTTTCTTTTACTATGTTTTAACAAAAACATTATATATTCCAGACACAATTTGAAAATATTTTCTCCCTTTAAGTGTAGGCTGACTTTTAATTTTCTTGATGGTTTCCTGTAATACAAATGTTTGTTTTATTAATATCATATCATTTATATATTATTTTTATTGCCTTGTCATGCTTTTAGTGTCACTTTAAGGAACTAGTTTTAATCCAATGTTATTAACAGTCATACCTGTCTTCTAAGATTTTTATATTTCTAGCTTTTATGTTTATGTCATACATCTCTAATTAATTTTATGTGGTGTAAAGTAAGAGTCTCATTTGTCCCAGACAATATTTTGCAAAGACCAGTTTTACTCTGGACACACTTATCAAAAATACAATAACCATAAACAAGTAGATTCAATTTCAATTCAATTCTATTTGCCTGTGTACATATTTGTGCCAATATTAGAGTATTATGATTGTTATAATTTAAGTGAGTTTCAAAATTAGGAAGAATTTATGTTCCAATTTTGTTATTCTTTTAAAAGATTCTTTTGACTATTAACATTTCCTTGCACTAACATATAAAATTTAAGATTATATTGTCAGTTTCTACAAAATAGGTAACCGGAACATTAGTAGAATTATTATTGCATCTACAGATGCACGTGGAGAACAGGATATCCTCCTGTTATTTAGATCTTAGTTAATTTCTTTCAGCAATGTCTCAAACTGATTTTTTTTTTTTTTTTTTTTTTTTATTAACTTGAATATTTCTTATATACATTTGGCAGCGTTATTCCCTTTCCGGTTTCGGGCAAACATCCCCTCCCCTCCCTTCCTTATGGGTGTTCCCCTCCACCCTCCCCATTGCCGCCTCCCCCAACAGTCTAGTTCACTGGGGTTCAGTCTTCAGCAGGACCCAGGGCTTCCCCTTCCGCTGGTGCTCTTACTAGGATATTCATTGCTACCTATGAGGTCAGAGTCCAGGGTCAGTCCATGTATAGTCTTTAGGTAGTGGCTTAGTCCCTGGAAGCTCTGGTTGCTTGGCATTGTCAAACTGATTTTTAAATGTTCACATAATATACTATGATCATATTCTTTCCTTTCCACCAGCTCCTTCCCATTCCTAATCACTCTCCTCATATTATTTCAGTATTTTAAAAATAAAACACACAAACAAAACATAAAAGCATAAAAAAATCCCCAGGGATTCTTATTTGTGTTACTTAACTACTTTTGATCCTGAGGCCTACCCTGGATTGTGTTTGGTACATACATTACATTGATGAAAGCTCATTTCCCATCTCCTAGCAGCCACCAATCACGAAGTACTCTTGGTTAGGGTAGGACACTGTATTTGCCTCCCTTTCTCCATGCTGCGATTTCTTCCTGCTTGAGCTTGTACAGGTCTTGTGCATATTTTCACATTATCTAAGCTTGTGTGTGTATCAGGTCTGTTGTGTGTGGAAAAGTCTCTTTCCTCAAAGTCATTCACCACTTCTGATTCTTAAAATTTTTCTGCATCCTTTTCATATAGACGACTGAGCCTTGAGGGGAGGGGTCTGGTGAAGACCTCCCATTTAAGGCTGGCTGTTTCCAAATCTCTCACATGCTGCACATTGTCCAGTTCTGAGTCTCTGTGCTTATGGCCATCTACTGCAAGAAGAATCTTATCTGTTGAGTGATGTACTTATCTATGGGTCCAGCAATATGTCATCAATAGTCATTTATTGTTTTGTTAATTTAGTAGATTAGCAGTAGTAGGGTTTGCTTAGAGTTTATGACCTATCTAATCTCAGATTTTTGGGCCCTTTAGCAGTCAGGCATGGGTTTCATGTCATGGAAAGGCTCTTAAATTCAATTTTTAAAATGGTCCTAGAATATTTCTGCCTCTATTACACCAGTGGGCACATGTTGCAGGCGGGAATTTATTGCAGCTTGCAGGGTTCCCTGCTGGATGAGATTGTTAACTACTTTTCTCCTTCAGTAATATACAGACTGTCTTCCAGTACTATGGATACAATCAGTAGGGAAGAAGCTTCTAGTTGAGCAATAACCCAATCTCTCCATGCCTGATGACATAAGTAGGTAGTGTTGTCAGCAATAGGATCTTAATGTCAAGAAGTGAAGGTATAGCATTTGTAATAGCCTGTGATATTTTGGGGGAGTTTGTGCTCTGTGATATCTAGTTGAGGTATCACCTCCCCTATTTATGGTAACCACATTTAAACTTCTTTTTCCTATGTTCATATTTTAGAAAGGTCCACCCCCATGTTCCCTCCTCTATTCTGTCCTCCTATCCCCCTCCATATTAAACTTCCTATCGAATTTAGCCGCTATCCCTCATAACAGTCTATTCTGTCTCTCCGTCCTTCTTCCCCTGCCATCTGGGTTCCCTGTTCTTGCACTTACAGTTACATTTATTCCTAGTGGTTTTATTATTTTTGTCTACTATATATGGAATTAGTCTTTAGTTTTATTTTTTTCTTTACTCATATTTTATTGCTTTATTTAATTGCCACAAATAGAACTTCCAATTCAATGTTGAATAGAATTATCCAAGATAGGAAAGTTTTTAGTCTTGGACTGCTAGGTACAAATGGCTCTCAACAACGTCTTACAGTTGGCATTATGATTGTACAAAAGTAATAAGCATTCAGTACAAAGTGTACTTTCTATTTTGAGATTTCACCTTTCCTTGAGCTGGCAAAACACAGTGTGATAATTTCTCATGATGCCGAGCAGCAGTATTGGAGTGAGTCACAGATTCCAGTCATCCACTGAAGTCACAGCAGACCGACATATCCTCTGCAGTTCATTGTGTCCCTACCTATGACGTTTGCTAGACTGGGTGTAATTAAATTCATGTTGCATTTAGGGCATTCAACTTATACTGAATATAGAGACATTTTTGACAATTGTTTCACTTAGATCTCTGCTAATGTGAGAAAGCCGCACGAGCAGTTTAGTTCACTTCCCTCCCGAATCATAGTCCATCGTTGAAGGAAATCAGAGCAGGAGCAGAGACAGGAACTGTTGAGTGTGCATGATTTTCTTCTCCTGGCCTCAAGCTCCTAGAATAACAGCTCTGAGACACAATTATATTTACAAACACCTTGGCCATAGGCTTTGGCTGTTCTCCAATAAGCTCATAAGTTAGTCATTCCATTATTTATTCTAGGTTCTGCCACATGGCTGATTACCTCTGCTCAGCTCTAATGCGTCTGTTCCCCTTTATGTCCTTGGGCAGATCCCTGCATTTCTCTGTATTCCAGAATTCAGTCTCTCTACTGGATGTCCCACCTTCTATTTCCTGCCTAAGTTTATAGGCCAACCAGCATTTTATTGACAGGTGCTTCATCTATACAGTACACAGGAGGTTCTCTCTACACAGGAATGACACAGGAATGTTGTTTACAGGCTAGCGTTCTGTGGCTCACTCAGCTCACCTTCTATACAACCAGTACCATCTACCCACTGGTAGCACTTCCCACAGTTGGCTGGCCTTCCTAAAGTAATAATTAATTAGTAAAATGCCTCCACAGTCCTGCTTGTAGTCCAATCTGATAGATAGACCTTCTGAGAAAAGTTTCCATCTTTCCAGATGACTCTAGTTTGTAGACAAAATCCAACCCGTACAGCGATGCCAAGGAAATTCCATTCTACCCATAGCTTGTTGAATGCGTTGTCATCAAGTGCTAACAAGTTAACAGATTTTGTTTATGGGTTTTTATTTTTGGCTATTGAAATAACCACATGGTTTTCACTATCTGACTAATGAAGTGGTGCATTATATTAATAAATTTTAACATATTAAAGCAACATTGATTTCATGGAATAAGTCCCAATTGGTGAAGCTACATAATACTGTTTCATTTTCAGTTAGATTAAATGTGCCAACTAATTTAATTCTTGTTATGTTGTTGGGGGTTATACATTTGTTGTTAGATTTTTATTTATCAAGTAAAGGGAGCCCTCTATTCCTACTTTTCTGAAAGGAAAACATTTTTATCTTATCATAAATGATTATTTCAAGTGGTTTCCTGCATAAATTGATATGATCATATTTTTAAATTTTAATATGTTGACATGGTTGGTTGCAAAATCTGTTTTTGGCATATTGGGCTAACTTTGTATTTATGAAAAAAATATATGTTGGTTGTGGCATATAGTTCTTACAAACTACTTATAAGTTAAGTTTTGCTAATATGATATTGAGCATAAAGGATATTTCTTTGTAATTTGTTTCCTTCTACCTTTCTTTCCTTCTTTTTCTTCTTCCTTTCCTCTGTGTTTTATATGTTATCATTATTTGGTTTTGGTATTAGAGTAATATTAGTCTCATAAAGTATGATAGAAAGTGTTCTCCCAGCCACATTTAGAAAGTGATGTAGTAAATTAGTATAGTTTGCTCTTCAAATTTTTGGTAGAATTCTTCAAGAAAACCCCTAGCAGATTATGATGGTGGCAGACACCTGTAATTCCAGTATACTGTTGTATATTTTCCTTCTTGACACTATCATTTGCTTTTGATACTGATGGAACATCCTTTGTGTCATTGCCATTATTATATATGTTCTAGTGACAAACTCATTTCAAATCAATGGTCCATTTTTATGGCCCACTATGTTTAATGATGTTCCTCAATATAACTTTCTTTTGAGTCGTTGGTCAGTATAATCCAAGAGACTCCCAAAATAATATGAGCTAGTATTTTCCCCATTGGATGCCTCCCAGAGGTTGAAGCTAAGTCTTAATAGCTAAGACACTACATATAAGACTTGAGAGATTTGAGCTGAATCTGAACTGAAAGTCTCCTTCTTAAACTCTGGTTTTTATAGAAACAGAAGTTACTATGTAAGCTGCTAAGGAAGGGAAGTAATCATAAGTCCTACCCAGCTGTGATGTGTATGAACAACTATGACCAGAATGGCAAGATATTCCTAAAGATTCAATATAACACTCATACCTTAGTAGTAACTGTTTAATTGGACTTAAGTCCTACTCAAGAGGAATAAGTCATTCCTGGTACTAGTAATCCACTTTACTGAAATAGCTGGATTATATAGACCAACCCCTTATTCTTTGTCCAAATATTTGTGTATTTAAAACTAAAGTTCATGTCCATACTCAGAAGATGGGTTCAAATGCTTAATTTTTATATTTCTGAAATAGCTGCTTTGTCATTTAATCTAACATATACATTAATTTAATTTCTCATAATTTTGGTATATATAATTTTTCAATTATAGACTGAAGGTGATTATTCAAAAGTGCTTATCACTGAGTGGTCATAGAATTGAATGTAAAATGTAAAGTAATATTGATACTGTTGAGTTTGTGATATGATGGATATTTTGAGAAATGTTTGAGACACAGTAGAATAACACTAAATTTAGGCCCTTTCAAATTCTGTAACTCAAATTCTGTCTGGAAGTCAGATGATATTCTGCTTTTCTGTCTACTGTGACATTGAAAACTGTACTAGAACTGGAGGAGAGTGTATTCTTTGAAAATGTCAAGGTCTTAAAAGATAAGAAAAACTGAAAAACACCTTTTTAAAGAGGACTAAAGTGAAATTTAGTGTCAACTCTGGAACTGATTTTTGTTTGACTCCTATACTGGATAACTTTTATTGTTGGGTTAATTAGTTAAATTTGGAAAAAGCCTTTAGATTACATAGAAATATTATTTATTATTTTTTTATTCTGTTCATTGCCTAAAGACAATGAACAGAAGTTTCATTCATATATAGTATATATTAAAGTATCTACGGATAAAGAAATATGACATTCAACTTACTCTCAAATGATTTAGAGGAGAATATACTTAATATACCATGTTTGCGTGATATCCCCAGGGACCCTCCCCTTTTCTGAAGGGAAATGGTGAAGTCGTAGATCATGGGGAAATTAAGGGTAGGGAAAAACATGGGAGGAGTGGAAGAAGGAGAAACTATAGTTGGGATGTAATATCTGAGAGAAAATAAATTAAATAAAGAAATTATATATTACAAAAAGAATGTCTAGCTAGGCAGAAAAGCTGAAGGAAATTCCCAAAATGTCAAAATTTGGGGATTTAGAGTGAAAGGTTGAGAAACTTCTTTGAACAATAAATTTATACTTTACTAATAAAACTAAGGAGGATTGTGTCCTGGAATGTCTGACCCATGAAAACTGTTGGACAGTTAGTTTATGTAGTGGTAAGACACAAGATGTATTGGAAAATTTGAAATGGCAAAAAGGTAAATTTAAAAGACACTATAAAAAGGAGTTTGTCCTATCTTGGTGGTCAGACAGAGAGGAATTAGGGATGGCTCTGAAGTTGGCACCCTAGAAACAGGCCCATGCTGGCAGAAAGAGGCACATCAAGTGCAAGCTGTTTGGGACACCAAATAAGTTTGCGGGTACATAAGCACAAAGGTACCATTTAGTAGAAAGCAAAATAAAGACCAGGGCTGGAGCCAGTGGTTTGGTAGGCATTTCAAGACTTTTTTTTTTTTTTTGTTTTTTTTTTTTTTTTTTTTTTTTTATTAACTTGAGTATTTCTTATATACATTTCAAATGTTATTCCCTTTCCCGGTTCCGGCAAACATCCCCCTCCCCCCCCTTCCTTATGGGTGTTCCCCTCCACCTCCCCCCATTGCTGCCCTCTCCCCAACAGTCTAGTTCACTGGGGTTCAGTCTTAGCAGGACCCATGGCTTCCCCTTCCACTGGTGCTCTTACTAGGATATTCATTGCAACCTACGAGGTCAGAGTCCAGGGTCAGTCCATGTATAGTCTTTGGGTAGTGGCTTAGTCCCTGGAAGCTCTGGTTGGTTGGCATTGCTGTATATATGGGGTCTCGAGCTCCTTCAAGCTCTTCCAGTTCTTTCTCTGATTCCTTCAACAGGGGTCCTGTTCTCAGTTCAGTGGTTTCCTGCTGGCATACGCCTCTGTATTTGCTGTATTCTGGCTGTGTCTCTCATGAGCGATCTGCATTCACATTTTGATCATCCGTCTTGAGTTTCATTTGTTCTAGGCATCTAGGGTAATTCAAGCATTTGGGCTAATAGCCACTTATCAATGAGTACATACCATGTATGTCTTTCTGTGATTGGGTTAGCTCACTCAGGATGATAGTTTCAGTTCCAACCATTTGCCCTCTTTAATTTCACAAAGCCATTGTTTTTGATAGCTGAGTAATATTCCATTGTGTAGATGTACCACATTTTCTGTATCCATTCCTCTGTTGAAGGGCATCTGGGTTCTTTCCAGCTTCTGGCTATTATAAATAAGGCTGCGATGAACATAGTGGAGCACGGGTCTTTTTTATAGGTTGGGGCATCTTTTGGGTATATGCCCAGGAGAGGTATAGCTGGATCCTCAGGCAGTTCAATGTCCAATTTTCTGAGGAACCTCCAGACTGATTTCCAGAATGGTTGTAGCAGTCTGCAACCCCACCAACAATGGAGGAGTGTTCCTCTTTCTCCACATCCTCGCCAGCATCTGCTGTCACCTGAGTTTTTGATCTTAGCCATTCTCACTGGTGTGAGGTGAAATCTCAGGGTTGTTTTGATTTGCATTTCCTTATGACTAACGATGTTGAACATTTCTTTGGGTGTTTCTCAGCCATTCGCATTCCTCAGCTGTGAATTCTCTGTTTAGCTCTGAACCCCATTTTTTAATAGGGTTATTTGCCTCCCTGCTGTCTAACTTCTTCAGTTCTTTGTATATTTTGGATATAAGCCCTCTATCTGTTGTAGGATTGGTAAAGATCTTTTCCCAATCTGTTGGTTGCCGTTTTGTCCTAACCACAGTGTCCTTTGCCTTACAGAAGCTTTGCAGTTTTATGAGATCCCATTTGTCGATTCTTGATCTTAGAGCATAAGCCATGGGTGTTTTGTTCAGGAAATTTTTTCCAGTGCCCATGTGTTCCAAATGCTTCCTAGTTTTTCTTCTATTAGTTTGAGTGTATCTGGTTTGATGTGGAGGTCCTTGATCCACTTGGACTTAAGCTTTGTACAGGGTGATAAGCATGGATCGATCTGCATTCTTCTACATGTTGACCTCCAGTTGAACCAGCACCATTTGCTGAAAATGCTATCTTTTTTTTCCATTGGATGGTTTTGGCTCCTTTGTCAAAAAAATCAAGTGCCCATAGGTGTGTGGGTTCATTTCTGGGTCTTCAATTCTGTTCCATTGGTCTATCTGTCTGTCTCTGTACCAATACCATGCAGTTTTTATCACTATTGCTCTGTAATACTGCTTGAGATCTGGGACAGTGATTCCCCCTGAAGTCCTTTTATTGTTGAGGATAGTTTTAGCTATCCTGGGTTTTTTGTTATTCCAGATGAATTTGCAAATTGTTCTGTCTAACTCTTTGAAGAATTGGATTGGTATTTCATTTCAAGACTTTTACAGATAGATGGAGTTCATCTATTTATAGGGAAGGAAGTTAGTGGAAATAGTATATTTCTTGTTTGCTAGTTGTAGGCAGTTGCACTGAAGTCCAATAACTTTGGGTTCAAACTCTTTCTAGTCTGGTGATCTCCATCAAGTATCCAAATCTCTCAGAGCTTTGGTTCTTCCAGCTGTGAAATGGTGACCTTACACACAGAACCAATATAGAGCACTTATACTATACTCGTCACTGGTACATATGTGGGACTGAAGCCGAAGACCTTGGATCTGGTTTCAATTGGTATTTCCTTTCCCATGTTTGCCTACATGAGTCAGTCCTCTCTGTGTCTGTCTACCTATTATCTGTCTGTCTTTGTCTCTGTCTCTTTCTCTATCACTCTCTCTGTCTCTCTCCCTTTCTCTGTAGCTAGTAGGGATGAGGCAGGGGTACCACAGCATGCCATCTTTGACACACAGAGGACAAGTCTGTAAGGCACCACTGGAAATGATAATTGCTTTCTTCTCTGGAAATACAAGCAGGAGATTAGGAAGCTCTACGGGGTTATATGAAATGTAAGTCACAGCCAGGACACATGGGGCAAAGGCAGGCTCTAAAGACTCATGTGAATTTCCAGAAGTATTTCCCTCCCTTCAAAGACTTTTCCAGGCCATCTAGAATATGATACTTGGAGGTGGTGAAAAGAATGATCTAAAGTGACTCAGGGGCACCATGTACAGGAGACAGATTTAAATTTATTGAAGGTACTACCCCCTCACCCCAATCCATATCTTGAGACGTAGGGAGTGACAGGAAATGTGTCTGGCCCAGGAGTAAGGACTGCCAGTCACCTGCCAGCATGGATCATCTCTGAAGAAGATGCAGTTCTGGGTAGCCATGCTGCTAGCCTATATTTATGCTCTTCTGCAGGAGTATTAATCCATCTGTAGACTTCGGCTACTACATGATAATGCAATCAAAGCGATCACAGCGACCTTAAGAATTCCTGATGAATTCTCTTTTCCCCTCCGTCAGCTTTGCTTTCTCTAATTTCTCAGCGCTTGGCTCATTGTCTCAGCGTACTTGGCTCTGCTTCTCGCTCCGAGTACCTTTTTCTTTTATGGAGGAGAGGGATTGAGTGAAGTCATGGAGTTCTGGGCTGCTTGGAACTGATCCATGGAGCAAGCTTGTCCTTGAAGGAAGGTACATTCCCTATAGAGGAAGGCTTTGGGGTTATAATTAAAAAAAAAACAGAAAGGGATATTTGAAAATGGTGAGAAACTGAAAGAAAGAGAGGTGTCAGGATGCTGTGGAATAAGAAACCTGGAGAAACCAATGGGATCAAGTTGAAATTGTTTACCTTGGGTCAAATAGGAATGGGAAAAAGCATTCTGAGGCAAAGTAAGTATCTGAATATCAAGGATTGCTAATTTCCCAGTGGCCTCTTGAATAGATGCTGTTAGATCTGCAGTGAAGTGTAGCTTTCTTAATGAGAAGGAGCTTGCAATATAGAGGCTGTTTAGCTGGCTACTTAAATGGACATCTTAAATCATAACTTGCTCATAGCAGGACTTATGGAGGAATTTCTACATGGTTTCTGCTATCCTGCTTTCTTGGCTCAAACCTCCAATTGTCCCCAGTTTCTTTTATTTCTTTTTACATCACACACTAGGCCCTAGGCAATCCTGTTAACTACCTTCCCCAATATTGGCCCCTTTTCCCCACCTCCTCAGCTATAACCTTGTATAGACCAATGCCATCTTTGTCTTGGGCTAGTGCGATGGTCTCCTACTCACTTCCATTATTTTAGGCTGCCATGTATGGATGTTCAGGACACCATAGTTATGGGTGTGCCATTTCTATCACAGACATATACTAACTTACATAAGATTGTGCAGATGGGTACAGACACTCTGAATTTCTTGGTTCTAAGTGTAAGAACTGAAGAAGAGATTCTGTTCTCACATAAAAGCATCTCCATGTGTAGCACCTTGAACAGACTTGGGAAAGCCCATGCAAATATACATACTCACTGGCACGCACAATGGTTCAGCCTTGGCCCCGAGGCACTCCTTTCTTCCACTGCCCATGTTCTATCAGGATGATGTCCTATCTTTCCCATCCACAGTTGTTTCATCTAGGGAAGAGATAAAATATTGAGGGTGCGAAATGCTTTGATGTTACATGTACTCCAGTGACAAGAAATGCTCAAGTGGGAAGAGTACGGATGTACATGGTCCAGACTGCTACTCACCATCATTCAGAGCAATGTCCTAGGGCAGGACTTAAATGTGACTTAGCATTGACTATAAGAAACCACCTTAACACTGTTGTTTTTAATTTGAGGAGGGAGCATTTTCATGTCTCAGTGTAATAGTCTTCCAGACATTCTCAACTCCAAACAACAATCAGCACAGACTTTAACAAACATTTGAAACATTGAGTATATTGATTCTTTGTTGCAAATCCAATTTACTTTGCAATACACTTAGGATGAAGGTACAGTACTACACTAGAATGATCTGTTCCCTGCCTTCCTCTATGGACACATCTCCTTTTACACTTCTTCTCACCATATTCCCTAACCCCAACCACAGGTTCTACTTGTCACCAAGCTCATTTGTGTCTACTTCATTTCTGTATTCCTTTCTTCCTCCCCCCACTTCTCCCTACAGTCCTGATTCTACTAATCAAGGACTTTGGCCACAGTTACATTTTTTTAAGTACAATATTAATGTCAATTATTTTTGTCCTCCATCTTTATTAACTTGGGTATTTCTTATTTACATTTCAATTGTTATCTAATATGGTACTTGTCATGCAACGGGTAGCCAGTAAGTATTTGTTGAGGAAGTACATAAACAGGAAAACAGACGATTTCCATCCATTCCCTCCTCAGTAAGGGTTTTAAGATGTACACAATATAGTCCTGTGTCTAGTGTAATTTTAGATCCCTTGGTAAAAAGAGATGACCAGAAAATAGTCATTCGAAATAGAAAGCTTAAAGACCAGTTTAGCCAGGAAGAATCATAATCAGCATGATCTGCTGTTGTTGAGATAGTCTCTAGACTCTTTACTCACTTAGTCTCCATAGTGACCTTACGAGATATATCTCTTAAAATCATCACTATTTGACTGTGAGCACACTCAGTCCTAGGAGACAGAATGACATGGATTCTGACATAGGTTGATATGAATCACTTTGAAGTACTGCAAAAGAATATGTTTCATTTCCTATCTTTTCTTTTTTTCCCAAGTACCATGGTAGCATCGCCAAGTCTCCAAATGCATCTCATTCTCTTGAACTAGGCAGTGGGAAGCAGGTGAAACAGGAGCATGTGCTATGTAGGCAAGCAACAGTGAGCACAGATCTCGTTAGCAATGCCACTGGGAAGGAACCACTTGGGTGACTGACAATACAGATTCAGCAGCTGAGGTGTTTCGTACACTCATGATATTAAAATCTATGAAAGCATCAAATTATGAGCCAGTCTTGCCAAACTGAAAGAGACTTGCAGGCACAAAGGAAATTTAACAGCTCTTTCGATTTTCTTGATGTCAAACAGAATGCTTCTACTGAGGTGAGAATGGCTCTAGCTTGAAGCTCTATGGGGTTGAAACCTCAGTTATTACAAGGCTAGATTGCACTCACCACCTTCACATGGAGAGAGAAAATGGCATATGGAGAAGAGGTAACTGACTAGCTAGGCTTTATAGCACCGAATGCTAATACAAAGAATGAAACTGTGACAGCAATGGGAACAGGCAATGCAGTTCTTCATGAGCGTATCAGAATTCTCCCTGGGAATAATCATTATTATTGTTATTATTATTGTTATTATTATTATTATTATTATTATTATTATTATTATTTCCTATTATCCAACAACTCAATTCTCCTCACCAACAAAATCAGACTGTTTGGGGAATAGAAACATAACTCAGTACACTGCTTACATACCATAGATAAGCCCTTAGGTTTCACCACTAGCACCAAACAAAGTGGTTTGATGGTGCGAGCCTGTAATCCCAGTACTTGAGACGCAGAAGCAGGAGAACTAAAAGTTAAAGATTATCCTTGGAGGCCAACACTGGTTATAGACCACGTTTCAAAATACACACACGGGGTTGGGGATTTAGCTCAGTGATAGAGCGCTTGCCTAGCAAGCTCAAGGCCCTGGGTTCAGTCTTCTGCTCTGGAAAAAAAACAGACAAAATAAAACACACACACACACACACACACACACACACACACACACACACACACACACACACACACACACGCACACACGCACACACGCACACACGCACACACACAGAGAGAGAGAGAGAGAGAGAGAGAGAGAGAGAGAAAGGCATGTACACATATACTCAATTTAAAATTAGCTTACTGAGCTTACTGTAACAAACTGTTCATGAAATAACATTTCAGGGACAATGCTTGGGTATTTATTTTCGTATCTGAACAGAATCCTAGCACCAGAGAACGGACCTAATAGACCTCTAGATTTAGTGAATTCATTTTATACACTTTATAGATAGGAATACTGAGGCTAAGATAAAGAACTCTTGCTTTTATTTTTATCGTGTGTGTGTGTGTGTGTGTGTGTGTGTGTGTGTGTGTGTGTGAGAGAGAGAGAGAGAGAGAGAGAGAGAGAGAGAGAGAGGAGGGGGGGCCTTGTTTGAAGAATTGTTAAGGGTAAAAAGAAAAAGCTCTACATTGTGAAGGGGAAGGGATGAAAAATGTTAGAATTGGCGCAGTGTTTAATAAATAACTAGTCATTTGTGACATGACCACATACAAACTGTAAAAGCACCCCTGTCTGTGGCAGAAACAGAGGAGATATTCTCAATGGAGGGAGATACTCAGCTGAAGAGACCTAAATGGGGGCCCTTTATTTCCTTCCATCTCCTCTTCAGCCATCCAGCCCACCACACAGTTCAGCTGTGAGTTTGCAGCATTTTGCTCCACAGAGACTTCCATTGGCTGCTTTGCTAGTGGCTGGTGGCATTTTGCCTCTGTGGGAGGAATGGAGCCTTTTGCCTTTATCAAGAAATCTATGATTTTTTTTAAAAGCATAGTGCAGCGCTTTTTACAAATTGCAGGACAGAAATAGAAATGCCGCCAGTCTTCAGCACAGCCTTCTTGAGGTCGGGGCAACCTGTCCCTCAGGCAGTGTATGAGGAGAGCTCATGCATTTCTGAAATTGGTGGTAAATTCTCTGTGGAGGAAGGCAGAAAACAAGCCATCTTTTCTTCTGACTTAAAGGGAGCTAGGCTTAGAATAAGAGGAAGCTAGGAGCTTTTGAGAGAGCCCATCTAAGTGCATTATCAGGCCAGAAGGGAGTCACAGTGTTATAGCTTGGCTGTAACCTACTATGGGGATTTGGAAAAGGTGTTTCTGCTAAGTGAGCCTGCTTTTCTTCTCTGTCCTTCCACATTTGCAGTTGGGTTGCAAGGTCTAAGTGGAGACTCGCATATTCCATGGAAACAAAAATACATGACTAGCAGAGTTAAGTGTTGTTTTGTATCTGATCTTTACCTTGGATGATTGAGCAATTTGAGTGTGAACTTGGGATAGTACAGACCATTGTAGGGCTTTTGCACATGTTCTTAGGAGGGATATGAGAGGAGGCAGTATGGATGCAACAATAGATTCATAATCCAATTATGGAAAGAAAATCATGGGAAAATCCAGAGTCCTGCCCCTGCCTTATCTGTCCTGCGTGTGGCTCTCAGCAAATTACTAAAGTGCTCTAAGACTCAGCTTCCTCGCTTATGAAGTGGGGTTGTCATGAGGGCTTCAATAGATAATGAATGGAAATCTCTTATGCTGGTAAGGACGACATAACAGCAATTACTGCTGATGGCATTTGCCTCTGTTTTTGAGAGCTGGGATGCCTTTTGGGCAGTACACAGCTGGTCCTTGGTTTAAAGTGTGTGTGTGTGTGTGTGTGTGTGTGTGTGTGTGTGTGTGTGTGTGTGTGTGTGTGTTCATGTGCATGTGCACATGAAGATTCCAGTTTGAATTCAAAGAACTTCTGCTTGGATCCATAGGTTTGGAAAGGAATACTTGAATATGTTCTGGAACTGGAGATACAAATCAGTGGCTGAGTATTCATCTTATAGCCATGAGTCTCTGGGTTCCATTGTAGCATGCTCTTTCAACAAATCACATTTAATAAAGGCCCAAATAAGTTAGGATGTGGGGCAGACTTGGCCAGTGTTGGTCAATAGCATTGTTTTCACACGAGATTATTACTCACCAGGAAATCAACTTCATGAGCAAGGAGGAGCATTAAAGCAAATTACCAACAAAAGAGGAAGGAAATAACACTGTACATTTCATACAGTAAAGATAAGTATGGCTTCATGAAATGCTTGTTCCATGTACATTCATAATTTTACATGGTTATACGTAGTTCATGAACATTTAGTTCATACATGTATATATATGCATATATGAGTGTGTATGTGTGTGTACATATTTTATGAAGTAATACTTTACCTTACTCTAGCGCATAGTCAAATGTGTTTGAATTACTCACTTCTCATTTGGATATACAAAGAAAATAATCTATCAAGTCCTAAACCAGAGTAAAATTACTTAGCAAGAGCATGCAGTATGGTTCATTTCTTTTTCCCTCCCTATCATTGCCATGCTGTGCATAGGTCAACACAGTTGGCTATTGTTTAATTAGAATTGAATCCTAATACCATGTAATAGCCCTGGCCTAACATATAAGGTCAAGTTAGGAGTTTGGCTATGGGTATCAGGCTAATTGCATTGACCCCATTATGTAGGCAATGCATCTGGCTTTATTGGGGTGTTTAGTTGGTGTTCATTAGCAAGGACTTTGTAGAACTCGGCCAAACATCTGTCCAAACAGCTTTTATGCACACTCTTCTCCTGTCTTCCAGGCATTGGTATGTATTTTTCTATTGGAAACTCCACCTTTTTGAAATAAAATAACTCGTTAAAATTATGTTTGTTAATTGCGTGCGCGCATGCGCGCGCGCATGTGTGTGTGTGTGTGCATGCACACACAGGGGTGCAGAATATGGGCAAGTAGGTGTGCGTGAAGACATGTGTAGGTGCACCTGCATACATGTGGAGTCAGAGGTTGAAGCTGGAGGTCTTTTCCTGTCACTTTCCACATTATTTTTTGAGACAAGGTCTCTCACCAAAACCGGAGTTCACTGATATGGCAAGGCCAGCTGTCCAGCTTCAGGAATCCTCCTGTCTCCACCTCTCCAGGACTTATATTACAGATCTAAACCACTATCAGGTTTTTACCTAGGTGTTGGGGATAAAACTTGATTCCTTATGCTTGTGCTGCAAGTCTTTTACTGACTGAGCCATTTCCTCAGCCTTAGAGATGTGTTTTGATTCACTCAACACTCACCATTTACCTTTTCACTGTGTTCTTGGCATGTGAAAGATATTAATGTCCATAACTCTTCATCCATAAAGTCCACAAAAAAAGAGGAAGCAATGTTGTGTTCTTATTCACAGGAAACTTCTGACTATGTGGCCATTTGATCATTGAAGCCCCTCTGTCACCATCTATACAAATGGCCTTGTAGGATCTCCAGCCACACCATTTCAGAACTGTTGACTTCCTACCTGGCTTTCAGCATTTTTCCATAATACTTATTACACTACCTACTACACTTTAAGCAGTAAACAGATAAGTAAGCCTTACATGTCCAGATCATTTCTCTAGGAAGATTAAAAAAGAACAAACTATTTTAAGCCATCTTGTTTGATTTGCTTTGCTAACCACCCCACTTTGAGACAGGTATCAATAGTAGAATGCGCTGGTCTTGAATTCCTCATCTTCTGCTTCAGTCTCCCAAGTACTGGGAATACAGGCATGTGTTACCAACAATAGATTAAATGTTCCATTTTTGAAAGCAGATGCACACTTTGACATCTGGATATTGATGCAAAATCATTTCACCTTCCCATGTGTATAAAGAATTTGAAAATAGTTTTCACACTACAACAAAGAAAATCTGTTTACAGTCCAGGTATATTCCAATAGATCCTAAACTTATGATTATAGATATATGTATCTTAAACTTATTAAACACTCAAGCTATGAGTGGCCTTGTAAAGTGGAGTCTCCTAGAGAGGAAATACAGCAACAGACAGGTTTGGAGCCTTCCCCATAGTCACATCCAAATTTGGTGGTAGAATTAGAACCTGCACCCAGGTTTCCATCATCTTTGTGCCTGTTCATGCCCTTCCACTGTTATCCTACCATCTGCTAGGCTGTCTCCTTTCTACTGAGGGCTAAAACAGTTTGCCATGTGTAGAATACAATATTCAGTTGCCAGTTCTCTCCACATAGATCATAACCGAGTTATCAACCTTCCAACCGATGACCCTCAGGCACTTCTCGGTAGAGTGGATATGTCTACCTTCCTTTCCGTCTGCACTGAGGATATTGCCTCTTGGCATTCTGTATTGCCTTTGCCTCCTGCCAATGATGAAACGAAGACCTGTATAGGAAGGTTATTAGCATCGTTCCCACCAGCAGCTTCTTTCTGTGGAATCAGTGTGCTCTAGAACAAAGCCTCCAGAGTGTCAAGTCCCAGAGGAAGTCTCACTTCTTAGATATGCAACTTAAGACAAATTATTCAACTTTCCTGGCTCCCAATTCCTTTAATGTCAACATGAGAAAAATCAGACCTGTTCCTCTTATTCCTCAGGTCTGCTGAGAGACTATGTGAGATAATACGTGTGAGAGTACCTTGAAAAGAGAACATTTGTACAACTCTGAGGGTAGCACATTATGACTGTGAGCACAGTAATTGCTGAGGGTTTACTATTTACATGTACACAATTGACTTGACATTCCAAGGAGCACAGGACTCAGCTGCTTTCTGGAGCTGGAGTCTAACTGAGACAGGTGTAGCTGAATGGAATGGAAGAAAGCCAGCCTTACAAAGCTGGAGATGACCATAGTATATGAACTTCATGGAAAGGGAAATAGAGATCATGGCAGAAAGGCCAACGAGGGATTCCTGGAGAAAACTGCATCTAAACTATGCTTTAGGGTGAAATTGGCAGGATGGGGGAAGCAAGCTAGTGAGAAGTATATTCTCAGATGGGATGATAGGACATGTGAGGACTGAAATCCTCATCTGTTCCAGAGGCCTAGTCTTCAGGGCATGGAGAGTGCAAGTTATAGACAGCTTTGCCAGTATCCCAGCTGAGATGTGACGAAAGAGAAGCAAGCATGTTTGTGAAACCAAGGCAGATGCTAAGAGGGACTGAGAATAGCTGAGTACATTACAGGTAGTTTAGTACTGAAAAATAGTCATACATATAGTACATGTCTTGGGGTTGTTCCAAGATTTAAATGAGATGGTGTGATAATCAGCACAATTGCTGATGCATGATTAATACTAGCAGCAATTTTACTTCTTACATTGATCACAAGGGCTAATAACATGTACCTTGAAATCTGTTTGATGTTAGTCATATGACCTTGGCTGGGACATATCTCCTGGCTTTTCAGTGTCGTGATCTTTAAGATTGGAATTTTAATAGTGCCAACTTCAGAGGATTATCATAGGGACTAAATATCTTAATCAAGTAAAGTGTTTATCACAGTGTTGTAAGCACTCAGCTGATATCAGCTACTATAATTATTATCATCAGCCAAAAAGGAATGTGACATAGTTGCATGAAAAATGAAAGAATTTGAGAAAAATTCACAAAAGCACCTCAAGTCTTACAACTCAGCATTCAATTTCTTTTTATCAGCGTGGAGGCCAGTTTTAAAAGTGAAAATTCTTTTGTACCTAACTTAAATTTTGTTTTTACTAGCACATGATTTTTGGAATTAGAGCAAATGATAGGAAGTTAGTCCAGCAGACCTTTACTGAGTACCTATTATGGTTCTTGTCAGTGGGCTAGAAGCCGAAACACACACACACACACACACACACACACACACACACACACACATGACATGAGAATTATGTGTCTACATGTAAAGAACTTATAGTACAATAGAAAGAAAAAATCAAAAAGAACTATTAAAATGCATCTTTTATTATTTTTTAAGTATGTAAAGTGGTTAGGTGTGTGTGTGTGTGTGTGTGTGTGTGTGTGTGTGTGTGTGTGTGTGTGTGTGTAAACCTGCACAACATAGAATTTAAACAAGGGGCTAGGGAAAGCCTCACTGAATAGGTGATCTGAATTGAGTTTTGAAGGAAGTGAGAGAATGAAAGAATGAATGGTAAGGCATCTTAAGGGAAGTGTTGTGAGCAGAAAGAACAGCAGGAACTTCCTTAAGTCAGACACGTGAAAGGAGGAAAGGTAATGGGATAGAAAATTAGGCGGGTCACTAAAAGCAGATGTTTTAATTTTAGTTTTAAGGTTTTTGCTTTGTTTTTTGTATGCGTTTTGTTTTGTTTGTTTGTTTGTTTGTTTAGTTAAGTGAAGAGTGTTATCTTCAGGGAGGTGAAAAGAAATGGAGAAGCTCCTTCAAGTATGAACTTAAGATGGCAAAACTCAGTCATCTGCTCCTCCCCAGTAGTTGCTTACTCCTCAGGGAGCCTGAAACAATGATAAATAAGATAGAAGTCAAGCAAGTCCCACAAAGCTGCCCTTAACACTCTGTGGACTGCATAGTATGGTCTTATTGTACAGTAGGGGTACACAGAAAGGAATATTGACAGTGACTCAGGAAAAGACACGTAGTCCCTCAGAGCCAAAGGCCTCATTAGGACAGGTCTGCCACTGGCATCAGCTCATGCGGCTAGGACTTGAAACCCTCTTGCCTTATCAGCTTGCCTAGCCTCCAGCAGTACCTCCTCTAGGTCAGAGAAGCTACGTAACAGACTTAATTGTTCACCCTGCCCATTTGCCACCGCTGGATAGCAGTGATCCTTTCACCCAAGTAACCCAAGACAAGGACATTGCTGTAGAACAGTAGAGATTTGGCATTTGATGGCTAATGAGTGCCCTGTATATTACCCTCCTGCTTCATAGGCCCCAAGTCTCTGCCAAACCCTCTCCTTCTATGAACTTCTGTTTCTTCTTGGGAGACATTACATCTTTTCAGTGATCGTCTAAGAATGTGATGTTTAGAATTGAATAGGAGATCCTAGGAAGGAATATTGGAGGCTCCAGGACAGCAATCATGTTTAGCAGCATTTGGAAATAGTACTTTAATTAAGATATCCCAAAATGGTACTCTCACACTTTACCAACTAAATATTCTACCTTCATTAAACTATTACCTCAAGGTGTGTATGTGGCTCAACTCAGCCTTAAATCTTTCTTGATTGCTTGGTCAGTTTTTATGTGACCTGCTTCTGAGACAATGTCTTGTCTTCCAGTGTCACAAAATGGACTATTAAGGTTTTTGTTAAGTAGTTTCCTTTATCTTATTTAAATTTCATCTTTTAAATTTTAGCTCAGTACACCGGCCCGTCTGAGTTCACTTTGCATCTCAATTTTGTTCTTCAACATATTTGATCTTCTGCCAGCTTTGAGTCATCTTCAGACGTGGTAAGTACATTTTATATATCACGTAAATTATTAATGAAGTTGGAAAAGCCCTGGGGCTCTTCTCTGGAGACCTTTCTACTGGTTGCCACCTATGCTATGGGTAAAATTCTTTAATCAATTGCCACTCCATTGGGCTATGTTATAGTCTGGTTAATACCTTATTGTTTTATTTCAGTTCATTCATGAGAAAGTTATGAGAGAAAATGACCAAATGCATTACTGAATCCAACATATGAACACTGACAAAGTGTTACCACAGACAAGATGGATAAGGATAATCTAAGATGGAGGCTTTGCTTGTTTTGCTACAATGGAAATATGAGTATTTTTCCTAATTATAAAAGTGCTATGGGTTTGTTCTAAAGGTCAGTAGCATGTACTGGAAGTGAGTCTACATAGCATTCTGGCACTCCGCTAGATATATCTGGCCAGTTTGTGAGCTTATCAACAGCTCTAGGAGATCATACCCTAGAGAATGTTTCATGACCTGCTTTATCTCCACAATTTTGATCATCCCACAACTTCTCCCAGATTCACCTCTACCTCCCAACTCACCTAACTTCATCTTCTCTCTTTTTTCTCTATATTTTTCCATTTCTAAAAATTAATCAAGTCCAGTTTGTGTTGGCCAAATACCCTGGGATGTCCTACTCTGAATACACTACTAATGAACACTGACTCTCCCTCTCTCCCAGCAGCCACCAAATGACAACTCTGCTGCCATGGGTAGGACTTCATGCCTACTTCTCCTTTATGTTAGGATTGTGTTTGGCTTGAACTTATACAGGTCTTGTGCCTGTTGTCCTAAGTTGTAATTTTATATGTGTATCTGTCCTGTTGTGTGCAGGAAACATGGTTTTCTTGAAGTAATCCACCAGCCCAACAAACTACTACCACAATCTTTGTAGTTCCTCTTCTGCTAACTTGCCACGAGCTTTGAGAGTAGGGGTTTCCTATGGATGTCCCATTCAAAGTCTTTTGTTCTATGATGTAAGAAAAAGTTTCTTTGATTGGTGTTGAGTAATGGAGGCTTTACAAAGTCAAGCACTTCAGCATGAAGATTTGAGTGGTGAACTGTTTTGATAGGAGGCTGCAGGTCCTAACTGGCCCAAGTGGTATGATTAGGAACACCAAAAGGCACAACTGTGATGAACTATTATTCTGCATTATATATTCTCAACTCAAACCAAGTGAGGCCATCTTCTAGTTCCTTCATGACACCCTTCTTTTTATCTCCACATGTATATTCTGCCTGTTCAATGTATATATGTATCTTCTAGACAAGGTAGGTGCCACCTGCTGTGAATTCTTATAACTCTTTAAGGTCACTCATGCTTGACTATCTGAACTGCAACTGCCTTGTTCTGTGATTTGAAATAAATCATTTATCATATCTGGCTTTAGTTATCATCATCTATAGAATCTATATACACACCTTGCTTGATGACTGACTGATACTAAGTAAGCACTTAGTGAATGTTAGTCAAGATTTTTGTTATCATCATCATGGGATGTCACATTCCCTACAGCATTGAATTGTGATGGAGACAAAACAGGAACATGGGCAATGCCCATGATAAGGCTCAGCATAAGGTGAGTGCCAAACAAAAGATAGAAGTTACCAATTTTTGTTTTTATCTCCCTTGGATACTTAACTTGTTTTCTCTTTTGTCACTTCTATGTGTGTTCATGTCTTAAGGATCAAGACTGAAAATTAGTTGAGTTCTTTAAATTTCATATGAGGAAATTCTACTATCACTTAAAAAAATACCCCTTTCGGATTTGACCATTTGATAGGTAGATAGCTCCTTTTCCACTACCTGATTCACTAGGGAAGCCTGGATAAATTGGGGTATAGAGACTCCAGCTTCCAAAGCCACTGATCACAAAATTAGCTAGGTCCTGAAATGTTACAAATGTGTGAGAGTTTCTCTGAGCAGAATTGACTGTACTCCATGCATGGAGACAGCCCCCCTTAGCCAGTAGCCTACTTCAGGCTCTTGAGTACCAGAGCAGTCTCCCAGGTTCTTTCTGTGTTCTCTGATACCTTTATGCAACACAGTAAATCAGATCACATCTTTAAAAATCTTCTCACAGTTCTCATCTCGTGAAGTAATTTTTTTAATACTTTGCATGGTTTCCTGAACTCAGCATAATGTAGTTCCTGTGTACCTTTTTAATCTCATCTTGCCCCACTCTTCTTTCCTGCTTTGCACCACCCACAATAACCTTCTGTTCTGAGCAAACACCAAACTCAATTTACTCCAATGCTTTTGCTCTTATTCTGACCCTCTGCCAGGAACTAAACCTCCTCCTGGCCCCCAATTTGCCTGTGCTTTATCCTCCAAGTTTCTACATAAATGATACTATGTCAGGAAAAGATGAACTCTCCCCTGTGTATTTTATTTTCAGTAGGTTCTCATGTTCCCAGTTCAGTTCAGATTCATTGGCTCTCAGGTCTGCTTCACATTGAGAATCACTTAGGGAATATTAAAAATGAGACAATGACCAGGGCCCTTCTAGATCAAGTAAGGCAGAATTTTGGAGGTTGACTTCTAGGCATCTGCAAATAGTTCCTACAAGCCAAGGTTGATGGCTTCCATTCTGGTCAATCAGTCTGTTACTTTCCTACTTAGTGCTTGCATCAAGCTACAATTAATTTGTTCCATCCACTTAATCAGTAAATATTTATTGAGTCCATAATGCTTGCCAAGGATTACTGAAAACACAAGGAGTAAAATAGTGAACACAAATGAGTCAAATCTCAAACTTTATAAAATCTCAATTCCAATAAGAAAGGCAGACAATAAGCAATATCAGTCAGACACTTAGTATTTTCTATGTGATGTTAGTCTCTGTGTCAGTAAGACATACTATGGAATATATATATATATATATATATATATATAAAATATTTTACATTAAAAGTTTGTTTTTCTTCCCACAGATTCATAAGTTGAGATACAAAGTCACAATGTGATCGAATTTAGAGATGGAATTAGAGGGAAAATATTTATGTTTAGATGAGGCCATGAGAATGGGGCCTTGGTCTGAGGGATTAGCGCTTTTCTAAACCCTGCTGATTCTACAGAGATTTCTCCCTCCTACTTTCCATCATCTGGGTGCGGGCACACATGTGAGCCATGAAGGTATGGATGCTGCTTATAAGCTAAGAGGAAAGACTCCAAAAGGAACTGAAATTTGTCTGCATCTAGATCTTAGGTTATTATACAGTTGAGAACTCTGATAAATGCACTACTATTTATGATGTCTAGTCCATGATCTTTTGCTATAGCATCTTGAATTAACTAAAATATATGGCATGTTAGACTATAAATTCTGAGAAGAAAACTAAGAGAGAAGGAAAAACAGAAATAATGCAGTTTTGTTGGATATGTAAGTGTAGAGTCATTGGCCTAGGCAGGGAGATATTGAGTAAAGGCCTGAGGGAAATGAGAACTGTAGATTGGCATTTACCAGGATGTAGCACATTTACACCAGCAAAAGCTTGTGTGCAGGTCCTGAAACTGAATCATGATGTAACTGGGGGGACAGCATAGGGCTAGTGTTCATAGAGTTGAGAATAAGGATAAGCATAGTGGGAGATAACTTCAGAGAGTTGAAGTGATGCTGAGATAATTGAGACTTTTAAGGTTGCTGTGACACCTTTGGCTTTGACTAAGAAGTAAAAAATCATCCAACAGAGAGTAGCTGTTTTAGTTATGTTTCTACTGCTGTGATAAAACACAATGGCCATTAAAAAAAAAAAACTAGCCTAGGGAAGGCTTTGTTTCATCTTATACCTTATAGTTCACCATACAAGGGATATTGGAGTAGGAACTCAAGGCAGAACCTAGAGGCAGGAACTGTAGCAGAGGCTGTGGAAGAATGGTGCATACTTGGTTCTTCATGGATATCTTAGTATGCCTTCTTATACCATCCAGGACTACCTACCCAGGGGTAACACTGCCGACCCAGGGGTAGCACTGCCATCAGGGTACTAGACCCTAGTGAACTGGGTCTACTGTCTATGGTTATTATTCAAGAAAATGTTCCAAAGGCTTGCCCATGGGGCCACTGTTGTGAAGGCATTTTTTTTTATTAACTTGAGTATTTCTTATTTACATTTCGAGTGTTATTCCCTTTCCCTGTTTCCGGGCAAACATCCCCCTCCCCCCCCCCTTCTTTATGGGTGTTCCCCTCCCCCACCTCCCCCCCCATTGCCGCCCTCCCCCAACAGTCTAGTTCACTGGGGGTTCAGTCTTAGCAGGACCCAGGGCTTCCCTTCCACTGGTGCTCTTACTAGGATATTCATTGCTACCTATGAGGTTGGAGCCCAGGGTCAGTCCATGTATAGTCTTTAGGTAGTGGCTTAGTCCTGGAAGCTCTGGTTGCTTGGCATTGTTGTACATATGGGGTCTCAGCCCTTCAAGCTCTTCCAGTTCTTTCTCTGATTCCTTCAACGGGGGTCCTATTCTCAGTTCAGTGGTTTGCTGCTGGTGTTTCGCCTCTGTTTTGCTGTATTCTGGCTGTGTCTCTCAGGAGCAATCTACACTTCTGCACTTCTTTGCTTCATCCATCTTGTCTAATTGGGTGGCTGTATATATATGGGCCACATGTGGGGCAGAGCTCTGAATGGGTGTCCTTCAGTCTCTGTTTTAATCTTTGCCTCTCTTTTCCCTGCCAAGGGTATTCTTATTCCCCTTTTAAAGAAGGAGTGAAGCATTCACATTTTGATCATCCGTCTTGAGTTTCATTTGTTCTAGGCATCTAGGGTAATTTAAGCCATTTGGGTTATAGCCACTTATCCGGTGATGCATTCCATGTATGTCTTTCTGTGATTGGTTTAGCTCACTCAGGATGATATTTTCCACTTCCAACCATTTGCCTACGAATTTCATAAACTCGTTGTTTTTGATAGCTGAGTAATATTCCATTGTGTAGATGTACCACATTTTCTGTATCCATTCCTCGGTTGAAGGGCATCTGGGTTCTTTCCAGCTTCTGGCTATTATAAATAAGGCTGAAGGCATCTTTTCAATTGCGGTCCTTTCTTCCCAAATGACTCTAGTTTGTGCCAACTTGACAAAACACTAGCTAGCATAGTAGCATAATTTGATGTGGAATTGAATCAGCTCACTATGTCTTCTGTGTTGAGGACAGAGAAAACAAAGGAGGTGAATCCATTTGGAAAGCTAATGTAGATAAGAGATGATGGTGCCTTGGAGTAGGTTGGTACTGATGTTGCAATAGAAATTACTGTGGACTATGTAGTTTCGGTCCTGGAACCCTGGCTAGGGGTGACAAAGGGAATCAAGAAAGGACAGGTACACAGACACATCTACCATGAAGCTGAGATCAGGTAGGATTCGCCTACCATTACTTCATCAAATCGGAACCTCGGCATGTTCATTAGGACAGCATGGGTGGGGGATTAGCTGTCTCAGTAGGTCACCTCTGCTGGCTAGGGAGCTCAGGCTGTAAACACCCAGGAGAAAGAAGCTGCAGTCACTAGTCTCTGCACACAGCAATCAGTTGATCATAAACCCTCATACTCAATTCCTTGGGTAGAGCTTTGCCTACTCCACTTGAGCCTGGGGTATATAGGTAATGGTTGAGCAAATTGTCTCATGTCCTTGAAAGGCCATGCCCATGTCAAAATATACAGTCAGCACTTAAGGCTTCTTCCCATCTCAAAATAAGTGATATGAAAACCAACAATAAAATGATATAATTGAATGTATTATGGGAGGTAGGGTGCCCAGAATTTGGTGTTGAAACTACATTGAGCATGGGACAAAGTACACAGCCCAAGAAAGAAAATAAAACTAAACAAGAGAAGAAAACTAACAGAGAAAAGGGTAATGTAGGGAAGATGGAGCAGTCACTAACTGAGCAAAGGACACTGAAGATACCACAGTTTTGCCAAGGACTAAGAATTAAGCATAGCATTTTATAACATGGGAGTCACTGGTAAACTTGTTCTGAACAGTGACTGAAGGGCATTCAAGAGATAAAGGAAGGAAATAATTTGGAGACAATGAAACAAGTAATTTTCTCTTGGTAAGTTTTCTGTAACCAGATAACTGGAAAGAAACAACTTAAAAGAAAAGGGGTTTGTTTTGACTTACAATTTGAGGGTATGCTATATTCTATCATGGTGATGAAGGAGACAGAGACAACAGGTGACGTTGCATCTGAAATGAAGAAGCAGAGAATACTTAGGAAGTTGAGCCAGTCTACAAAACTTCTAGGTCTAACCCAGTGATGTATTTCTTCCAGAAAGGCTCCATCCCCTAAAGACTCGCAACCTTATATAACAGTGTTACTGGATGGGCCCAAGTATGCATATACTTGAGCCTAGAATTGGCATTTCTTTTTCAAACAACAGCATCTACCCCTGGATCCCATAATTGTATTGCCATATCATGAAAAAAAAATACATTCATTCTAAGTTCAAATTTTCCCATAGTTTTTATCAAGCCCAACACTTTATTGTCTGAGAGTTAAGGCAGTCCTTTAACTGTGAGCCCCTATGACGTTAAAAAGCAAATTACACATTTCCAATATACAATATTACAGAATGAACATTTCCATTCCAAAGCTAAAGACAGAACCCATTGAACATGGAAAAGTCTAGCTGATATATTTACTGTTGTTGACTACTGTTTATGGTCCTGAGAACTACTCTCCATACTAGCAAGGAGAAAGTTAAACATTAACTCAGTTATAAGCCTTATGATCTGCAATGGTGACCATATTGCAAGATATGTGGGTGCAATGTGGCACAAAAATTGTGGTAGAAACTAACCATTAGCTGATTGAAGTTAAGACACACTCCATGAGGTGGAACCCATCCCCAATATTTCCTGGGTGATCAAGAACCTGAAACTAAGTAGTCTGTTGACTTAAGGGAAAATAAAGTACTACTGTCTCCTCAAAGAACAGTGTCCTGTCTAGTTGCTCCGCCCTGCAGGACAGTCAACAAGGGTGCAGAGGGTACTTGGAAGAGAATGGGGGCAAGAGACACAAAGAAGGACACCAAGACAAGAGTCTGATCAAGGCGACAATTTTATTTTTTTCCCAAGGCTGAATTTATACCATAACAGGGGTAACAGAGAGAGCGGGGAAGTGGGAAACATTTACACAGGCCAAGGACACAGTACTCGTGTGGTCAGCTGATGTCAATAGGATGTTGGTTTTTCAGAAAGGTTACAGGTTTTTCATATCATTAGTCAGCAGGATGTTGGTTTCTCAGAAAGTTTACAGGTCATATCATTGGGCATCCTGACATCAGATGTATTTCTCAGCAAGGTCACAACTTTGTCATAATGTTAGTCATCCTGACCACCAGATTTGTATTAGTCTTCTGCAGCTGGCTGGGGATTTTCCATGAACTCAGTCATACTTAACTCTAACTATACTATTAACATCAATAATCGAGGGTTTTAAGGGCATCGCTTCCAACAGATCAGAGCAATAAAATGACTCTTAATGACATTCTTCTGTACTCATAGGTCAGTATATGTCTCAGCCATGGTCAGAGAAGCTTCTTCCTCCAGTAGTAAATGGGAACAAGTAGAAACACACACCTGGATAATATGCAAACAGTGAAAAACCTTGGAACACTACATCCTAAAGGAGATTTCTCCATCAAATATCTCCCCTCAGGGCTCTGGAAACTGCAGAAGAGGAAGCAAAAAGATTTTAAGAGCCAATGGAAATTAAAAAAAAAAAACCAAGGGAATAAGTACTTCTAATCACAGCAGGACTGATGCACAAATGAACTCACAGAATCTGTGACAACATGCACAGGGCCTGCACAGGCCTAAGCTAGATAGAGTTCCATACAGGGAAGTAGACACAATCCCCCATTTGGAACCCAGAAGCTATCTCCAATTGATAACCACTTGCAAAGGAAAATAGTTTTCCTCAGTGTAATTTCACTGTGTATACAAACCACACTTAAAGGCAGTCCTCATGACTGGCAATAGATGGCCAACACAAAACAAAGGCATATTTTTCCTTTTGTCTTATAATGCTTTGTCTTGGCTATATTTTTCCCTTAAAGATTCTTCTCTTAAATATTGTGCTTTCTGATTTTGGTTCTATGGTTCTTCTGTGTATACAAATATGTGTGTCTCGGTGTCTGCATGTGTTTCTTGTGCTTTTTCTTTGGCTTTTTTATTTGTTTGTTTGCTTGCTTCTTTTGTCCTATTCTGGTTTGTATGTTTTTATTTTATCTTACCATGTTTTATTATTATTTCCAGAGACCTGCTTTTATTCTAAGGAGAGAGAGAGAGAGCAAAAAGAGAAAGGATGTTGACTTTGCAGAGTGGGGAAGTGGGGAGAACCTAAGAGGAGATGGGAGCCTGGAAACTATAATTAGAATATGTTGTGTAAAACAAACGTATTTTCAATTTTAAATAAAAAGGAGAAATGAGGACATAACAAGGAAAGGTTAACCAAAAGCAAAACAGAAGCCCAACAAGGTAAATACTGAATTTAACAGACCCATGTCTTGCATATGTTACTCATGATGGACTCATCTTGCTTACAACAGTCTTAAGTGGTCCTGCCCTTCTAGATCTATTGACTGTAGCACACGTCTTTATCTTGGACTGGGTCCACTACATGTGTGCTGCTTTCTTTGACAGAAGTCCCATAGTTCTCTTAATCTATGTCTTGGAGTCTGTGTTACAACTTAGACTTCATTTTCAAAACATCACATAAGGGCCCAGAGAGATAGCTCAGTAGTTAATAGCAGTTGTTGCTATTCCACTGTCTGCAACTGTCTGTAATTCTAGTTCCAGGGGATCTGATGCCCTCTTAACTTCATCAGGCACCAAGCTTGCATGTAGTGCACATCCATACATACAGGAAAATACACATTAAATAGAAGAAATAATACTAATTTATAAAAAATGCTTTGCGGAATGGCCTTTCAGAGAATCACTGAGAGGTTTCCAATTCCTCAGCTGCATATTGTCTGACCAAGCTCTCTGGGACTATTGAACAAGACTTCACAACTCAACAAATCTTGCATTTTTATGTCTAAAAAATGAGTAACATGTGGATGATGCTGTCAAATTATGTTGCCAGACTGGAATGCAGTTTGGTATACTTGGACCACAGTTATATTTAGCAATCTGTGTATGCCCTGATGGCTGAATCTGCAAAATCACTGTCTTAGGCAGTTGTTTTTCTAACAAACAGTCTTCTGTCACTTCTTAGTTCAGACAGTCTTCTTTCACAAATTAGAGGTAAGATGCTTGGGTTCTTGCCCTTAGGGAATCTTTCCTATTGTGCCAGTGCAAAGTATGAGATTTCTCTTTAATGGCAGGCACTATTGAACTATTACAACCTTTTAGTTAGCCATAAACTTTCTCCTGTTCTTTTCTTTGCCAAAATGCTTATTATTTTGAATCTGTCTACTCCATTTGCTATTTTACTGTATAACAATAAACCCACTGCAGCCTGAATGCTATCCTAAGTTGAAATAATCTTCCACACAGGACACCATTTTGTCATTGCCATTAAGTTCATTATTTTTTATTGGATATTTTATATATTTACATTTCAAATGTGATCTCCTTTCACGATTCTCCCTCTCCCATACCTCCTCTCCCTTCTTCTATGAGGATGTTCTCCCTCCCACCCACCCACTCCCACCTCAACACTCTGGCATGCCCCTACACAGTGTAACTTAGGTTTTGTAGGACTAGGGCCAAATGAAACCAGGTTGTTTGCCAGAATATAATATGAATAGCTTCTAACTCATTTTGTAAAATTTCATGGGCCATGTTTCCTCTGTCTTCATTTCTTTGGCTTGTGAGAGTCCTACTAAAACAGTCCACTAATTTATAGCACTCTAGTACTTTTCTAGTCCAGTGTTTCTTCAAACTCTTATTCATTCATTCCACAGACAAGTTCCACCAGTCTATGAACTACTTGGTCAGTTTTATCATATTAAAGGCCCTATTTTACAGTACTAGTTTTTGGTATTACTTACTTTTCTCTTTGCTTTGACAAAATACCTGACAAGAATCAACCTAAGGAAGAAAATGTTTACTTTGGGCTTATAGATCAGGAGAAGCTATATTTCATCATGGGTGAGAAAGATGTACTGGAAGATGTTCTTGGCAGCTGGCTGCGTTGCATCTGAAATCAAGAAACAGAATCAACAGGAAGTGGGATTTGGCTATAAAGCCTCAAGGCCCGCCTACACTGAACAACTTCCTCCAGTAAAGCTCTGCCTCTTAAAGGCTCTGCAAACTTCCCAAACGTTGCCACAAACACACAGCACTATGGGGGACATTTCACATTCAGTCCAACAATACCATTTAGTATAGGAAAAATTTGTGGTAGCTCTAGGGAGGATTTTATTAACCATTTTTCATGGGATAAATAATCTATTGAGATCCAGCTTCCCATGTAAGGATTTAAGCTTCTTAAAGATAGGAACAAATCGTACACCTCATATACTTCCCATAGCACCTTAAAGCACATTAGGCACTCAATACATTTTTTCACTTACATCCCACTAATTGTACCCTCCAACTCACCTTCTAGCACAATCCTTTCTCCATCCCTCTCCTTCTCCTCTGAGTGGGTTGGGTCCCTCCTTGATATCCTCCTAGTCTGGCACATCAAATCTCTGTGAGGCTAGGTGTGTCTTCTCCCCCTGAGGCCAGACAAGCCAGCCCAGCTAGAAGAACATATCCCATGGACAGGCAATAACTAAGAGAGTGAATAATTAAGGCTGAAGAAAAGAGTTCATGAAAGTAGGTGTCAAAACTTCGGGTAGGAATACATGAGGCTGAAGACATGGCTTAGTGGTTAAGAGCACTGGGTGCTCTTCCAGAGGACCTGAGTTTAATCCCCAGCAACTACATGGTGGCTCCTAACCATCTATAATGTGATCTGATGGCCTCTTCTGGCAAGTAAGAGTACATGCAGATAGGGCACTAATATATAAAAATGAATACTATGACAGATGAGTAGGGTACATAGTGGCTTTCATTTCAGTCATTGTTATATTCTTGATGTACCAAACTTGTTACAGAACAATGTAACATAAGGATTGATGGGCATGACAATGATGACCTCTCTTTGTCAAGAAGGCATTGTGTATTCATTGTATGTAGTCATTCATTCCTGGGATTAGACACTCTGTTGAACTTTAAGAACTGGGTGAGGTCAGAAATCTGCCAATCAAGAAATCTCTTTGTGTCATCACAATTTTATGGGTTTTGTCTGTGTGTGGTGCAGGATATGAGTGACTCACATGCCACATTGGCACTCCAGACTATCCCTGTTTGCTGGATGTAATTAATAACATAATTCTCTCCAGAGATCAGCTAGGTAAAAAGACGACACAGTAAAAAGCCATGGTCATGCTGTCACCTGATGCCTTAGCACTTGATTCATCTTTGTTGCTGTGCTGTACAATCTTCAACAGTGTAAGGTGACAAGTTGATGCAATGAGGATGTCCCATGGTGCCCATGACTCAGTTATTTCTGGAAAGAAGGAATGGCTCAGTGCCCAGCTGGCACAGAGGAAGTGCTCACTAACATTGGAATGAATGGGCACCATGGGATTTTATGACACATGCATACAGAAAGAAGGCTTCGTTTCTATGTCTTATCCACCATCTCATTCCATATTCAGTTGCATCTCTGTACTAGGGCACAGGCAGCGGCATGATGATGCCCTGAGCTAAAAAAAAAAAGAGACAAAATTTACTTCAGTTATTTGGCAGAAATTGAAGACACGCTTTGTCCCCTATCTTTTTCTATAAGTATTGTTGTGCTATCTCTTAGAAGGCATTTCAATCAACATTAACTTAGTACTCGATTTGGATCACATCCTGTGTTAAGAACTGTGCATGCATTGTTATATTTTTCTCCATAGGGACAAACAAAACAAAACAAAACAAAACAAAACCAGATCCCAAAGAATAAAACCTACCTATGCTTGGTATTGCCATTGCCTTCAATGAATAAAGGCATTACATTTACAAAGGAATTGAGTTAAGATTCAAGACCAGTTTACCTCACTACAGAATCATATTCTATATGGTTTTTTTTTATAATAGCATCAATTTCTTCCTAGAATATAAATGAGAAAGTATCCTTCTGCCTTGAAATTTGATACCCCACTGCCAATAAAATCCAACTTACTTTTTGGACTATCTATACCTTGCATAATCTACACATTGCCCAACTCCCCCAGTCTTTTCTCATTTTTTCCCTCTTTGCTCTCTGTGGACCTTCTTCCATAGCAGCAACTGTGTGGTGCTTTAACTGAAGGCTGGCTTGGGTACTCAGCACTTCTCTTGGACAAAACCTTTCTCATTCTGAAACAATTATCCAATGTTGTTATACTGGCAAAACGTAAGAATGTCCTGTAATTGTCAGTACCAGTGTTGTTCCAGGGGTTCTTGTTGTTCTATCTCCATATTCTCCTTCTTTCACTTGTATTGTAAGATCTAAGGAAGTTTTCTGCATCCCAGATCCTGTCCAGCAACAAGAGTGATGTAATGTGAGGTCAGTATGAACCCCCATCCTCGTTCATCTACCTGATGGCAGGGATGAGAACATAATATGTCTAAGACAGAAAAGAAGCAATGAACTGACTCAGCAAACCTATGATCAATGTCTCAGTCCAGTTCTCCCCGTTTTTAGCTGAGGAATATTAGACTAAACTCCCCTTTCAAAAGCTTCAATTTCTTTTTCAGTTAATGAGACTATTTCCCTCTTCCTCTAACAGGTTGCTTTGAATATACAAAGAAACAGGATGTAATTTTGTAAAGTACAAATTTCGGCAAAATAGTAATGCTTATTGTGCCCATTTCAACTCTGCACTAAACTCCTAACATGTATTATTGCCACTGAGCCTTAGAACAACCAGTGATAATAGTGTTTTCATTTCTACAAATGGGTAAAATTAGCCAGCAAGATTATTAATTGGTTTATTCACCATTTCCCAGCTGGGAACAATGTCTTAATAAAGATTTATCATGCCCCCTCCCCCGCCTCCAATTCAGTAGGTGGAATATCTCAATGAATGGGAGACAAATGCAAACGATCTAAGGGTGTGGCATACTTAGCCTATATAAGAAATAGTGAGAAGCCCTGTGGGGCCAGAGCAGAGTGAACAGGGTCAGTTTGCCTCTTTCTTGTTGTGAAGGTAAACTAAAGCAACCAGCCACAGGGGAAGTAAGAAAGGAAGCAAAAATAGAAAGCCCCATGTTGTCCTCTATTTCCAGCAGTCACAAATGACAGAAATATGAAAGGAAAGAAAGAGCAGGGGAGTGAAATGGCTGAAGTGTTGAATCCCTGTCCAATTTGTGGTGAGTAAATAGATCATTATTAAGCACCACAGCAAATTTCCGAGTCTCCTGTGCTTTATTTCTCTCCAAGCATTGAGCTGTAATTACTGATGAATGTGCCACTGGAACCTCAGCATGTGACATCATCTTGCTTCTGTAGAGTACAAAATCATCAAAACTGTAATCGGCAGATAAAGAATTGAGCTGACTTCTCTTGGACTAATAGGGTGGATTCATAAAAAATTCAGAACATTTTTATGTGTGCTTGGCTTATATTTATTATCAAAATTCCTTCAGTTATTCGATTAGCATCACTGTATGTCTGGGGCCTGGTAATACATGTACTATACAGCATGAACACAACGATATTGCAAAGAATGCAGATCTTCAGCCTAAAGTTAAGCCTGAAAAAGCTAAACCACATACTATTAGGGTTTCCCGGGACCTTTTCTTTCGACTCACCATAGAGCCAGTCCACAGTATTGGAGGCTTGTAGGCACTAATGGTGTTCTAGGAACTCCTCATCCAATGTACACAAGAGTGCTCACCTTGTCTTTACAGCATTGCAAATACTGAATGAGAAGATTTAGTGATGATTTAGCCTTGTGAAAAGTATCACTATTGTCACTATGTGCTATCTTGGTATGTAACAAAATGGATTGATACAGTACAGTGTTTTCTGATTCTGTACTAATGGTATAGAGGCATTCCTTATTCTGTTTTTTTTTTTTTTGAAACAATAGTTACTGTTTTTAAGTACTTTCTTTGTGCTAGACACTTTGGAAAATACCTTATGGATATTATCTTATTAGTTTACATAATAAACCATCAAATAGGTACTATCTGCTCTATTAAAATGCTGAGTGAGGCTCAAAGATGTTAAGTAACTCTTCAGGAAAGTGGCTATGAAAATTAGGATTATACAAGAGAGATGGGATCTTGTATTCCATTTTGATTTTGTTTCAGTTTCTGAAGACTTTCATTGTGTTGCACAGATAGGACTCAAGTTTTCTCCATCTTATTTTCATCTTCATAGTTCTAGGCTTAGAGATGTGAGACACTGCTTCCAGCTATGTTCTAGGATTCAGTATCTTTAATGTCTGTCTGTCTTTGGAATGTATTTTAAACAGGGTAGAAATTCAAGGCACACATATTTTAGAAAGGCAGATTTCAGCTCAAAGAGGGATGGTACCAATTATTCACTTTGGTTTGTATGCATAGAAGTGACCATAGAGTGAAACACCTGAGCTAGTGAGGCAGATCCAGCTTGAATAATCCTTGGTCAAGGGTAGGTACTTGGGCTTCTAAGGAAGCACTAATGGGATATATAATTTTCCCATGTGAAAGGTTGGGCCAGAAAGAGGAACAGTCAGTTAATTCTAATTTGTAAATACACCCAGATTATCATTCACCAGCTTTCCCCATCCTTGTGCCTTGGGGGCAACTAGGAACTTGTCCATGTCACCCACATCTCTGGGCTCAACACTTTCATGGGACTCTGTTCCTCAAACCCCCAATTTGAAGTTTGGCTTATCCTTCTGCACCAAATTCTAGAAGCTCTCCCAATTCCATGAGCAGTGGACAGGAAAAATAACATCTCCTTGTGAGTAAAGGTATCACCAGGAATAGTCATTCTAAGTGTGGCCTAGAGACCTGCAGATCAAAAGCACCCTAGACACACAATCTGAACCAGTAATGTGTGTGCTTCGCTAAATCCTCTAGGTGCTTCTGATGTACATTTACATTTGGAAAGCACTGTCTAGTCTGACAAGCAGAGCTCTAAATGCTGCAGACATCAATATGCACTTGGCTCATCAACTCTCAGACCCAGCACAAAACAGAGATCATCTTATGGAGAAGGAATTAGAAAGGGACTGCAGCCTTGAGCTAGTCCTGCAGAGCAATGTCACCTTCAAATACACATGACAATGACGGATAAGTATACAGAGATTTGGAGCTAGGGTGTCGTCAGTTCTTGTTAATCTGTACCTGCATCAGAAAATGTCGCTTTGCCAGCTCAGCAGCTGCCCAGAGGCATGCCAACTACTCTGTGGAGGGTGCGGTCCCTGATAGTAAGGGTACTGGAGCCTGGAACTCTGAGTTGGGAAGGAAATTACCTACCTCATTCATGGCACCCTTGGCTTCAAGATTACAAGGCTACTGTCGTGGTGTGCTCAGGTTTCTTTTAAACAGATTTGAAGAGGCAAGGAACAAGAGGAAATGCATATAGAAGTTGCTATGGTAATGAAAAAGCTAGCATACATATATTATACTCGAGCCAATGCTAAGAAAACACAAAGCTGAGAGAAATGAGATTTCACTATGTGAGATCAGGGAAGCATTCATGGAGGAGGTGCTAGTTGAATTGGATGAAGTTTCTGGACGTGGAATTTGAAAAATACTAAATAGTGTTCCTTCCGAAGAATAGAATATCATGACCAAAAAATATGGAGGCATGAAAATGCAGGGGGAAACGCTCACAAAACTATTCTGGCAAGTGAAGTTAGAGGAACACATTCTTAGCTTCAGATGCTGCCTCCATAATTTTCTTGGAAAACTGGCTTTAAGTATGTTATTTAACATTGCTTGGTCTCTGTTTTGCTACCTGGAAATCAGGAGTTACATAGCATATTTTACTCGGTAGTGAGACAGGGTGACGAAGATTGTGACATGACTGAGCTTCTGTAGATCTGGCAACAGCACACACCGCTGGACTTTATATGCTAGAAAGTGATGCTTTGCTTGAAACAGTGGGCGTGGGACATGCAGTTGGAGAGATCATCCTTGACTCTAGATTGTGGAGTGGGCCTTAAGTGCTAAAGTAAACATTTGGGGCTTTTATTCTGAAGACATGGAATATGTGCTGTTAGAGAATGGATTGGAGCCAAGTCGTAGCAGAGAGAACAAGTTTAGAAGCTACTACATTTTAGCTATGTCAGTGGCAGAAGAGAGAGAGAGAGAGAGAGAGAGAGAGAGAGAGAGAGAGAGAGAGAGAGAGAGAGAGAAGAAATACCCCACTATCACAATGTAATCCTGATTTTGGGTTTTCTGACCCTCAATGAATGCATAGAAATAATCCAATAATGGTGAGAATTGCAACTTAGAGGGAAAAAGTTAACCAATGTGGTAGGTATAATGTGAAAGACAACCCTTAGCTAGCTTAAGTTCTGGGGGAAAAAAGAAAACTAACAGACCCTCTGAGAATATTTCCTGAGGCTGGCCTTTTTGTTAGACAATTTGGGGCATGAGCAATTCACACATACTTGATAAACTGAAGCACATCCTTTCTTGCTGGCAGACATTAAGTCTGTAATAACACAAGGAGTCCTCCAATGAAAGAGATGATTAGAGAGTCTAATAGCATTGCACACTGGATCCTAATTAAGGTATTTTCTAATGCCTGTCTAGGAATATAAGTGCCCTCCATTTGGACTTTGATGATAACTAGAGTATTCTTTAGTTCCTAATCAGGATATACACAATTCAAAACGTTCTCAAGTCTTGGGCCAGAGGGAATGATCTCATTTGGCACATGATTGAGTTTCTGGGAGGAGGAAAGACATGAACTGCTGACAAATATTTTGTCAATGGCTAACTGCAAAGTTGTATCTGTTGAAGCGATTCATTGTAGGAAGCTGGTTCTCTGGAATATTAAAGAATAGCAATATGTACTCAAAGTAAACCTGCATGGCCGACATTGATGAAGCAATTTTGAAACCAAGTGATCTTCTTTCTGGTTTCCCCTTGCTCCCTGAGGATACAAACATATACATGCCTGAATGTATATCCTGATGACAGAGCCTTTTCAAAGAAAGAATGGTTCCTTTGGCTTCCATAAAACACATGTTTGGGTGGGAGACAGTGCACAAGGCAAAGCAGCAATGCTGGTATGAGGCCTGAGAAACAACTTCATGTTTATCAGAATAAATATGGTTAAGTTCGCGGTGCTAGTTCCCTCTAAGATCTATCAGACTTCCTCTTTATCCACTAAGAGCTGAAAACAGAATACGTAGCTGGCTGCAGTTAGACTAACCAGTTAGATTGACCCAAATTCTTTGCAGAAATGCAAAAGCCTGCTGGCTCTTGGGATTAGCTGGCTGGTATTAGAATCGATCCCCATCTGTATAAAACCACCTTGTCCAGTACAGACTGAGACTGTTACATCTGCTCACCTCAGCCGCTTGCTTTCCAAGTCAAGGTCATTTGGGAGTGGTCTAGGTATGAGAACAGGCTTGTCCAATGCTAGAGAGACTGTGCAGGAAGTCTGAAGAGAAATTTGGCATTCACTGTATTTGATTTGCTAGATCCCTTGTATTACTTTCTCTAACATTTGATCTGATCTTTGGCTAGGGTAGGTGATGCCGCCAAGTGGTTAGGGTCAGCTTTATGTATAACTCAACATAGACCATGTGTTGCAATTGTTTGTCATAAAGAGAATATGCTAAGCAGCTGTGATGAAAACATTGCGCTGGAAAAATATGAATATTTTCTTTCTAGAGACATGGAACTTCAGAGGCTCAGTTAGTGATGTTAGAAATCAGACTAAAGGGGACATAAGGGTCTAGGCAAATTATACTTGGGTCTTATCCTGCAGATAGCAGTTCCTGCCTGTGTGATGCATAGAGCTCACAGAAAAAAAATCTACAGTACCAAATTCAGTTAGTTCTTATCCTCAGCTGCACATTATAACCTACTGGAGAGATTTAGAATATGTGCACACTCCCTTCCCTCAGAAATTCTGTCCTTCCTTTAAAGATACAAAATTACAAATGCTGGTGAGGATGCAGAGAAAGGGAAACCTTCATACACTGTTGATGGGAATGTAAATTAGCATAGCCATTACAGAAAACATTGTGGGGGTTCCTTAAAAAACCTGAAAATAGAACTGCCATATGGTTCCAGCTATACCACCACTGAACATATAACCCAGCGAATCTAAGTTAGCTTATCACAGAGACATCTGCACACCCATGTTTATTGCCGCACTATAGAATTGGCCAAGGTTTGCATCTTTGGATAAATGGAAAAAATGTAGTATACATATATATATACACACACACACAAACCCCCCCACACACACACACACACTCAGAGAGAGGGGGGTGGGGAGGGAGACAGCGCGTGTTGATTTGAAAGAGTTGTTCTTCATAATCTCAGGTATTTGAATACGTGGCCTCAGTTGGTGGCACTGTTTGGAGAGGCTTAACAGTGTGGTCTTATTGAAGGAGATAGGTCACTGGAGATGGGTCCTGAGAGTTTAAAGGCACAACCATTTCTAGTTTGCTGCTTCTGTTTTGTGCTCGAGGTTCAAGATGTTACCCTTCAGCTTTTATTCCTGCAGGCATATCTACTGCTTGCTGCTGCACCCCTTACTGCAACAGAATCATATCCCTCTGCAACCATAAACCAAACAAGCCCCTTTTCTACACATTTCCATTGCTGTAGTATTTTATCACATCAATACGGAAGTGACTAATGTTCCCTATTATCTCTAAGAAAATAAATGGGACTAGATGACATCACATAAACGAATAAGAGTTTCTGTCTTAATTGACATGGGCTTGAGCTACATTAATTTTTGGTAAGCTCCTTTGGTGGAAAGCAGAATCTCCACAAGAGATATCAGCAAACCAACCAGAATTTGACAATTTAATGAGGACTATAAATTAGCAAATATTATTGTGACAGATTAAAAGATTCCTAAACACATCAACCTGTGGTTTAGCTGTGTAAGACATGCTTTGTAAACATGTGCTAAACATTTGAGTGCAAGGCGTGATGTCTGCAACCAACTTGACTGGATTAGGAAGGGAAACTGCACAGAAATGTAGAGAGGGTGGAATCAAGCAAATACAGCAAATGCTAACAGCTAGGAAAGCTGTGTGAGAGACAGAGTTTTTGCACTATTTTTAGAATTCTTCTGTTAGCTTAATTTTTTTTCCAAATTAAAAAAAATATCCTTTTAAAAAAGATATCCAGATTCAATAAGGTACAAACAAATTTGGAAGCCATTAAAATTGTCTGGAGCCCTCAGTAAAGCAGAAGGAATAGGGAGTGGCTGGCAATGAGAGAAAGAGAAGGCCGTTCTGTGTCACTGTCCTAAACCAGTGCCTTCTGCCACTGTAATGCTCGAAGCTTCAGAGATACTGGTTAACAATTTACATGGGGTTGGTATTCTGCATTTCTTTTTTATTCCCATACTGGATTTCCAATCCAGGCCTATATTTATGTTAGGCAAATACCTTCCTGATCAGCCTAGGTTCTTCTTTTGTAGTAGACTTCCTGGCAAAGCCAGTATCACTGTTTTACAGGCCACCCTTGAAGTAGCAAAGCCCTGCTACTGAATTGCATTCCTATAAAACAGTCAGTCAGTCAGTCAGTCAGTCAGTCAGTCAGGACATTTTGAAGCTGCCCATACAAACGTGAGCATTATAAGATGCATTGAGAGACATTGTGTAAGTGAAGGACGATGACCATGGAGAACTACAATCTTCACCAGCTCACCATGACAACTCCCCGAGAGTCACCTGATCCACTGAACAGAACAGAGTACCTAACACCACGAGCTTGCAGCAAATGGCAAAAGAGTATGAATTGCTCTCATCCAAAGAAGGCTGAGCTCAAGAAGAAAAGAGCCCTTCCTGCCTGGTGGCACTTAGAATCCAGCTATCAGTTTTATAAGAAGCAGGATCATTTTAAGAAAGTGTCAGGGTACAGGCTGCTGCCACACAGCTACTTCTTCTAGGTGGGGACTCATTAGAAAGAACTTTACAGAAGAATTTCACTTCATGCTAGCTGTGCAATGCTTTGCATTTGTTGCTATTCTGTAGGTAGAGCCAAAATGACTTTCTCCTAGGAGAACCATGAAGAACAAGCAGTTGCCTGCATTAGAATTTTTAGACTCTTTTTCTTACCCTTCTCCTGTGCTACCTTTTTTTCCTTTCTGCCTGTATGCTGTGCCTATATTTTCCACTCGTTGAATTTGAGGCTAGCCTGACCTTTATGCCCCCACCCGTTTACCATGGCAACTCCCCGAGAGTCACCTGATCCACTGAACAAAACAGAGTGGATTGTTTACATCTCAAGTGAGAGCAACGAACATGGATGCAGCTGAGCTTTTCTGAGCATCTTCTGGAAGGCAAACAAGAAATGCCATTGATTTGACTAGCACTGAGTTTGTACCTTAGCTTTACTTGTTAGCAGTTTGATTCCTTTGGACAGGCTTCTTTAACATCACTGAACTGTAGGCTCTTTCTCTACAGAATGGGGATTGTCATACTAAATTCACAGGGTTATATTACATGAGATAGAGCCTATACAAAGGGCTTAGCAAGTGAAAGACAGGTATTCACCTGATGGATATTTATTGAGAATTTTTTCTATGTATAGACTCAAAAAAGCACAAATCCAGTATACCTATACTTCCTAATTATGCAAACCTGAATGTGTTGTGCTGGCTTCACTCTCTTAGCCTTGGCACTTTTACTCTTAAATGAGGCTGGTACCAGTAATATACAGCTTAGAGGATTTCTCTAAGCAATAAATGAGGTCAGACAAGTGTTAAACTCATGCCAAACACATAGAAATAGTCTCAGCCAACATGAATTAACCTAATTTCCCTGTTATTATTATTAGCAATTTTCCTCTGGGTTCCTTTTCTTTTTAATAAGCGTAGCCCTTTTTAAAATGATCCTTTGCAGCTTCCTCCAGCAGACCTTCCCAAATTTGTAATGTCATTTCCCTAAGGGCAGAGGTCACATACTTTGTCTCTTTTCAGGGCTCTCCATGGGAATCTGAGAGAGGCAAGCGTTTAGTCCTTGAAGCAGACAGAGCACACTGGGTTTGCCACTTGCACAGTCATAAATGGCTTCCCTGCCTGGGTTCTAGTTTTAGCTTTGTCTCCTTTGCTTGAAGTTAATAGCAACTCAACGACTCTTGGTTTCTCTTCCCTCATCTGCGGGTGATGATAATTCCTACTCTGGGGATTTATTGTAAGGATTAGACTTTAACACTAAGTGGGAAGTTTCATAAGGGCTGGGTATTACTATTAGTTAACAAAAGTCCTGCAGTCAAGCATCATGGGACCTGCCCTGTGAGCGTGCATGACATGATATGTGCACGCACTAGCACCTCCCCCCACTCTCACCCCTGGTTGGAAGCGTGAATGGAGAGGATATATTATAGAATAGACAAAAATACGCGTGCGTGGCTCAGGACGGCCATTTACATTCCCAATCAGAACGAACATTCTGTGTGAAGTTTTACACAGGGCTGTGAGCCCTTGAGGTTTGTGTTTGAGAGTCTGTGAAGTGGGATTCTTATAACTGAAAATTAACTTTCTTAAAATGAATGATCGTGTGACATTTAATATGTTTTCCATGCTGTACAATCCTAACCTCTTCGTTAGGGTTTCTATTACTGTGTTAAAACACCATGATCATAAACAAACTAAGGAGAAAAGGGTTTATGGTAACTTACAGCTCTCCTGTCAGACTCCATCACTAAGAGAAGTCAGAGGAGGAACTCAAATGGGGCAGAAACCTGGAAGCAGGAACTGATGGAGAGGTGCTGCTTACTGACTTGCTCCTCATGGCTTGGTCAGCCTGCTTTCTTATAACACCTACAACCGCCAACCCAGAGGAAAACATGCCGCACAGTAGTGTGCCTTCCTACGTCCATTATCAATCAAGAAAGTATACCTCAGGCCTGCCCAACTTGCCCATAGACCTCTACCAGAATGGCTCTAGTAAATGAACAGTTGACATAAGAGTCAGTTAACACAGCTTCTGAATACTTCTGAGTTGATTACTTTCATAGTCTGGCTATCTATGTCCAGAGCAAAATGGTACCTCATTTGCTCTCTCCTCACTCTTCTCACTGCTCCAGATTTGTTCCCCATCAAATTTTCTGCCTTATCCAGAGTCTCACTAGTTCCTTTTTCCCTCTTTGGGGTCCAGAAATGACACACACACACACACACACACACACACACACACACACACACACACACACACGGGCATGCACACGCAGATGGTCACGCACACAGGCATGCACACAGGTGAGTCTACCGCCAGAATACAGGTTAGTATTGGTTGATATTCTTCTTTTTCTGATATACCCAGCAAACCTGACAAAGGCACCACACAGTGGGACCTGTCTTCTTATGGTCACCGGGGAAACAGACAACCTCAAAGATGTAATTATCGATTATAGCCTGAAAAAAAATCACAGTGCTTTGCACTATGTCTTCTAGCTATAGACTAATAGTGGTTTCTTAGAATACTGTTCCATATTAAAGGATCTACAGTATTGCATAATAGCCTTGGTAACCCTGTGATGCCATAGAGGTTTACTGAATATTTGTGTCTATGAGCAAGAGGCATATTAAGAAGTTTAATAAAAATAGTTTTTCTGCGTGTCAAGTACTACGCAAAATACCACATATGAGTTATTGTAGCATCATCGCAGTGGCTGCAGAGGTTGATATTATTAATAAATAATTTTTGTAGAGTAGGAACTACGTCACAGAGTAGATAACTGACCCATTCAAGGCTACATAGTGAGCAAATGAATGAACCATTAGATTTTGGTGTTTTTGATACAGAAGACATGAAAAGGTGCAGAGAAATATTTTGCAAAAATGTAAAGTGCTATAGCAAAGTATTATATGAAATGAAGGTCTTCTGGCATTGTGTGGGCCAACCAACTGCATGTCAAAGAATGAGACCTAAGGGAAACTGTCCACTCTGCTGCCCAAATCAAACACTAGACAAGTCATTGCCCTTTCTCTTCTCCATGGTTTTACTAACCTTTATGTACCAGCTTCTCTGAAGTCTGCATTTTAAGTTACAGTTGGAATAGCTGTAGAAAACTTGCAGCCTTTGAGGTACCAGGGAGCCACAGAAATCCAGAGTGCACCTTAAAGAGATGACTCCAGCTGGTTCCATTTTTTCAGGGGAAAAATCACATTCTACAGTGCGGTGCAGCTTAAGTCAAGTTGAAACATCTGAAAACACCTTGCCCAGTGTCTTCCTTACAGTGTGTACTCAAGTGATGAATTTTTTCTTTGGTGAGGTATCTTGTTATTCTTGAAGGGTGGACTACGAGCAGAGGGGCAAAGGCTGTATGTAGTAGGGGAGTGCAGATGTTTTGGGAGGTGGATATTCTTTAACTGCACAGGGCTTGGGATTTATTGATTCCTTGAAATATAGGCAAGATTTTGAAACACAGCTGCCTCTATTTGAACAGGAAAGACTTATGCTTGAGTCACTGCCTGACTTCCTATGCAGGCTATTTCTGTTTCCCAGAAATGTTGGGAAGGGGTGGGCCTGAAGCTCAGTTAAAGGCCTTTCTGTTCTTACAACATTCACCACCTTGGCTTGTAAATGACTTAGCAGACAAGTACACAGGAGTCTCTAAGTAAGGAATAACTTGTAGTATCTTCACATACACATAAACAAGGGAGTATTAAAGGCCAGGAAACAGTGGGGCGGAACAGTGATCTCAGTCCAGGTAAAATTCTTTTCGAAAATGATTGTCAGGAATTGTATGCTTCCTATGTATTCATAACCACTAGTAGAATAATGCATAAGCATTAAAAGTAAACAAGGGGCCTCCTCCGGTCTTCCTCCATTGCAGAGTAAACAATATTAACCATCTAGCTTTGAATCTTCTCATGACCTTCTCTGTGTACACACAAATAATATACAGGCATGTATCAGATCCATGGGAGATGCTGCTATTTGTTCTAGGATGGGATTGTGGCATGCATGCTTCTGATGTTAAACAGTGTATCTCTCACTTACCCACACGTTCCTAGATGCAGATCTGGTTTCTTCTTTTAACCAGATACATGTTACTTCATACTATGAATATACCAGGATTCACTTAACTATTCATCAATTAGTAAACCATTAATAGGAAATAGGAAGGTAAAGGGATAATTTAACAAAATAATCAAGGACCAGCAATGTTCTTTACTAAAGGAATTTATCTTGCAAAATTCTTGCTGATTAGTATGGCTAAATATCAAGGACACAGTGGGGATATGACTATCTATTATAAAATTTCTTTCAGGGGTCTGAGGAGATGAGTTAATTGCTAACGTGCTAGGCATGTAATATGAAGACCTAAGTTTGGATCCCCAGCAGCCATGTGCAAGATGCATGCAGCATTAAGGGCTTGCATTCCTAGGCACCAGACTCTTGAGGAGGTGGGTGGAGATGAGATTTGCTGTCAATCCCGTATTGCCAAATCCTTGAACACCTTGCCTCAAAGGATAGGGTGGAGGGCTTGTGAGATGGCTCAGCAGGTAACAGTAATGCCTCTGATGCATGTGTGCATGGACGGGTCATCCACAATAATGATGATGATGATGGCGATGATGATCACGATAATGATAAATATATCCCTACTAATTCTAATCCTAATCATAATAAATTTAAAACTAAGGTGCAGTGATTGAGATAAATACCTGATATAAAATTTTGGCCTCCATATACACATGCACACATACATCAACATATGAACATGTACACATACATATACTATATTCTGTAATTTTAAAGTTTGATGAAAATAATAAAATATTAATTTTAATTTATGGTTGTACTTACAAAAGCCTTTATCACATACCACTTCCTGTATATTTAAAAGCTGAGTCAAGATACTTTGTCATGCATTTGGTATGTTAAGGCTTTCGTTTTCTTTCAGTGCTAGGAATCAAACCCATGGCCATGTACTTGCTAGCCAAGTGTTTCCCCCGAGAATAAGACACATTGTACCTTTTAAAGCACTTTTACAATCCTATTCTACCCCTACAGCAGCCTTGCTCAATATGAAATTTTCTTTTTATTTGACAGGAAGCAGAATTAGGCATAGAGAGGTAAAGGATTTGTTCAAAGTTACATCTATAATTAGCAACATAAATAATTTGTGTTGAGTTTGGTATTCATTATTCAGCATTGCCCACTCCCTGGACCAGTGACGACAGTAAAATATGAGCTACCCACCAATTCCATTTCTTATTAGGCATTGTCTTACATCTCACTTGGCCTAATTCCCCTTTTACTCTAGGCATCTGGATCCACGCATCTCTCCATGGCTGATTTAGCACTAGCTGAGCACCAATAATTTGCTAGGCACTCTAGATATCTAAATCTGTTGGCGTGCCGCCTAAAACAGCTGTCGCTGTCCACAGGTAGAAAAGCCTACACTCGAAGATTGTTTTTCTCTCTGTTCCCTTAAGATGTCTCCAGGGGAATTTCTTGCCGTCAGATAGGAATATGCAGTAACTGGTCTCTGAGTATTTATGAAACTGGAGTCTTTGTGTGTCTGACTCGCTCTCAAAGATGAGTGTATCCAGTTGTTTTTCTTTTCCAGAAGAGCAAACGCAAACCAGTTTTCTCTTCTGATGAGTCAAAACTGCCAACTCACTCAACTGACAATGAGTCGAAGCATTTTATAACAGTCTCTGTGACCCTAGACATTTTCTCTATAATTTGAAAGGTCCTCTTTAGGGGAGTAATGTCTTACTTCCTTTCTGCCAGGAACATCTAGTTAGTCACCTGCCCTTTTTGGCTCTGCTCTATGTATATCTTCTGAAGTGTTTAGAAAATCTGCCATTTCCTGAATCGTTCTTTTGCCATAAGCCCTGACACTTTAATCAGCCACAGCAAGGCCCCTGCAGATCTTTCTGCTTTCCTTCCTGTGTTCTACTCCACCCTATCCATCTTTGACGCCATATTTCTTTTTTTCCTCTCCTCCCTCCTCCCCTAGAAGACATATTTCTAAGAGGATGTTCTAGCCATGTCATGTCCCTAGTGAAAATTACCGATTTTCAGAGTCCCTTTTTTCATTTATCTGTTATCATTTGACTTCCAATCATCAGGGAAGTCTTTATTTGAATGAAGGGTGCTTAAGAATCTAAAATGTATGCCAGATGAAAGTAGAAAAGCTACATAAAATGTCGATAAATCCCAGTTGTAATAGAGTCCAAAGTCTTTTTCCCATCTCACCTTCTAATTCCTGCGATAACCTTTGGGCTTATGGCCTGAGAAGCTTCCCATAAAACCCCTTTGTTTGGCTTTCAAGGCTACCCGAACCCGTCCTTCCCCATCTGATCATCTCCACAAAGACCCATGGCTTCAGGAATTTAGTCTTCTGCCTTCACGACACAACTGGCTCACTACCCACTCCTTTGCCTTTGTCTATGCCATGTTCTAACCCTGAAATGCCCCATCTTCTTTCTTCCTGTCGGACGTGCCGTCATTCTTCAAAGACCAGATCTATTCCTACTTCACAAAATCTTGTGGTTCCCGTGTTTCACACTCAAGTTTTCTTCTTTTACAGGGATTGTTACACAGTTTGGGGTAGCTTGTTTATTTTCATCTGCTTTACATTTTACGACAGTTTCTTATCTTTATCACAGACGTGTCTTTTCAATTCCCGTTCTCACTGTAAGTCAGAATGCTTGTTTACTTTGCTGTTCTTGAGCTGGAAGTGTTATTTGCATATTATAGATATTAACTTCTTATCAGGCATATAGTTTTCAAATATTTTTTTTTATTCTGTGGGCTGCCTTTTAGGTCTTGATCCTTACTGCGCATGAACAAATGAGTTAGTCTCATTTATTTTTTGCTCATTAGCATTGTTTTAATGTGCTCGTGTCCTGTCTTCCAAATGAGATTCAAAGGTTTTTAAGACTAGAGATGGTCTGTGATTTCGCCTATGTTTTCTGTTGTGTTATCCTCTCATTTGCCAGGCTTACTAAGTGAGCTGATTAAGCAGATGTGTGCCGAACAAGCCATTCAATTCTGTCAATATATTACTAGCCATGAGTTCCTTGCAAAATTCTTCCATTAACAGGGAACTTAAAGGGTAGTCATTCAAAATTGGTCTGAAATACAGAAATGGATTGTAGGGTTGAAAACAAAACCGGAGTCTATCAGGAAGTAGATATTTTGTATCCGGTGAGAAATTTTTATCAGGAAGTAGATATTTTATATCTGGTGAGAAAATTGTTGAAAACAAAACGGGAGTCTATCAGGAAAATTGTTGAAAACAAAACCGGAGTCTATCAGGAAGTAGATATTTTGTATCTGGTGAGAAATTTTTATCAGGAAGTAGATATTTTATATCCGGTGAGAAAATTGTACCAGGCATTGGGTAATATTAGCTTATACCTCCACTAGTGTATTGTATGCCTAGATAGGGAAAACTGGTGCTAGAATAGTTGAATAAGTACATGAAAACCCAAGGGATAAATCTTGATAGTTTTCTTACTGAAAAGTATCTCTATTTGTGTGCATATGCATGTGTTCTTTCTTGCTGTGTGTGTTTATTTCTTTTGTGTGTGTGTGTGTGTGTGTGTGTGTGTGTGTGTGTGTGTGTGTGTGTGTGTGTGTTGGACATGTACTTGAGTGGAAAGGAGAAGTTGCAAGGTGTAAATTCATGCTTTTGACCAGGAAGCTATTTAGATCTCTGCATTGTTTCCAGTGGCAACCATCATTTCACATAGAGTGTTGCATCACAAATGCGACTGCGATTTGCTAAATCATTTCATTATTTCTGTTCGTTACTCAGCACCTGTTCATCCCCTCAGTTCTTAGGCCACAGCAATTCTTCAATATACACTGCATGACGAGGAAAGAAGGAGGAGGAAGCAAGGGGTGGAGGGAAAGGGGACAGAAGGAAGTGGGAGTACTCATGACATGATTAGATCATCTGCTCTTGGAAATGTTAGAGATAAATGATATTTTCAACTTGATAATTTATTTTAAAATTGGTTTTGCTTTGGAGGCTCATGGAGATAAATAGTATAAACCCAACATAGTGTCCCCTGTTTTTATCTGTAAGAAATCTCAAGGAAAATTGGAAAATATTTTGACACAAATGTAAATATGATATAAGAAATCTTACTTGTGGAATTTAGGAAAAGCAGTGCTAAAAATATTAGCAGAGATGCTTACATTAAACAAAAGGGATGTTGTTAACTCAAAATCTAAATTTCCCTCTTATAGAATTAAACAAACCAGAGAAAGCTAGACTTAAAGCTAGCAGAAGAAAAACCAAGAAAGATTAAAATGATAGATCAAAATTAAAATTATAGAGAAAATTAACAAAACCAAGAGTTGAATCTTGAAGATCAACATTTGTTTTAAGCACCTTAGCTCTATTGACTGAAAAAAGGATGCCTCTAAAGCTAAAAATCAGAAATGAAAGGGAGCATTACTAACCACGTTGCAGAAATAAAAACAATTGTGAGAGTACAACAAAAAAAACTGCATGACAAGTTAGATGACCTATATGAAATGTAAAAATATCTAGAGATGTATAACCTAGCAATATTGAGTCATGAAGCATTGAAAAAATACTCAGAGTTGTAATTATGAAGAGGGTTGAAACAGCAATCCAAATACACCAATGAAGAAAAACCCAGGACCCAGTGTCTTCAAACTAAAAAAAAAAAATCGCTCTTATTTTTATTAGAGTACACTAATTATACAAAGTAATGGATTTCATTATACCGTTTCATAATTTATACCTTGTACTTTGATCCGTTTCATTTCCCATGTTACTTCTTCTTATATACCTTGCCTGATTCCCTTTCAGCTTTCTCATGCAGAGAAGCCCCCCTTTATTTATATTTCCCATAAAATCCAAGTATGAGAGAAAACATATAACATTTGTATTTGTGAATGTGTATTGTTTTACATAATGTAAGGATCTCCAATTTCATCTACTTTCCTATAATGGATAACATTTCATTTTTTAGATTTTTATAAAACAATCCAGAAAAATTAACCACAATCTTCAATTGATTTTTAAAAATTGTAGAAGACATTTCTTAGTTCACTCAGTGTGCACCCTAATATCAAACAAAAACACAGTGAGAGAACTATAGACCAATATCCCTTATGAATATTGATGTAGCTGTATTCAACAGAATATTAGCAAACACAATTAAGTAGTGTATAAACAGATTATATGCTATATTCCAAAGGGAATTGCTTCTTGGAATGCAAGGGTAGCTGAACATAGAAAATCAATTAATATAATGTAGCTGGCTAGTTTTAGGTCAACTTGTCACAATTGAGAAAAATACCTCAATAAGATTGGGCTCCAGGAAAGCCTGGGCCGGTGGTCCTGGGTCCTTCTATAAGAAAGCAGGCTGCGCAAGTCATGAGGAGTGCCTTAGTTAGGGTTTCACTGCTGTGAACAGACACTATGACCAAGACAAGTCTTCTAAAGAACAACATTTAATTGGGGCTGGCTTATAGGTTTGGAGGTTCAGTCCAGTATCATCAAGGTGAGAACATGGCAGCATCCAGGCAGGAATGGCTTGGGAGGAGCTCGGACTTCTATGTCTTATTCTGAGGGCTGCTAGCAGAATACTGACTTCCACGCAGCCAGGATGGGTATGCTATAGCCCACAACCACTGTGACACACCTATTCTAACAGGGCCACACACCTAATAGTGCCACTCCCTGGGCTGAGAATATACAAACTAACACAAGGAACAAGACTATAAGCTGCTTCCCTCCATGGCCATTGTAACACATCCTGACTCCGGGTTCCTGCTCTTATTACTTTCAATGATGGACTGTGATATGGAAGTGTAAGCCAAATAAACTCTTTGTTCTGCAACTTGCTTTTGGTAATGATGTGTCGTATCAAATAGGAGCCCTGCCAAAGATAGCTAGCTACATTAACAAGAACAAAGACATAAAGTCACACAATGATGTGAAGTGGAAACTATTTTATACATGTCAACATTATTTAATGATAATAAAAATACTCAAGAAAATAGAAACAGACACTATCTGAATAGGAGTATGAGTAAAAATCCCAGCTTACACACAGCTTAATCTTTTATGTTAAAAGCACAGAAGTTATAAAATGCCCAAGAAATAATAATTCAGCAAAATTACAGAGTCTAAAATCACTCGAAAGTTCTTTGTGCTTGTATACATTGGCCAATAGATAACAAGTTACACTTAAGAACAAGACGTCCTTGTGCAGTCTGGAATCATATCGTGACGATAAATGGGTAATGAACTATGTCTCCAAGAGCTTGAAGAAAGAATAAACCTTAAAAGAAAAACTTTAAAATGGAAGTGGAGAAACTATAGAGATGACTCTGCCATCTAGAGTACTAGATGGCTGAGCCACTAGTATGGCTGCTCTCTGCCAGGAGACCCAAGGTTGATTCTTTGGTCTGTAGTTTCAGTTTCAAGTGATCCAACACCTTCATCTGGCTTGATAATCTGGTCCACAGACGTACATGAGCAAAATACCTGTACACATTAAATAATTTAAAAATTAAAAACATAAGTCTAATATAATCTAGCAGATGTACTTTTGGGTACACCCCAAAATTGAAGGTATGAATGTGGAAAGATATTTATATATCCATGTTCACTGCAGTGTTAGTCACAGTACTCAAAAGTTGACCTCAACCCAAGTATCTGTTAACACATGAATGAATGAAAAAAGCACAAAAAAGTGCATGGCCTTAGTCTTAGCAAAGATACATAGAACTTAGTGGGTTTTGGGTTAGACAGAGCTCATAGTGACACTCTGTTTCAAAATAATTATTTAATTTAAAAATTAAGCAATATGTATTATATGATATAAAGGATGCTTAGTTATTTTTAAAAGGAAGCAAATTCCTCAAGGCAATACGCAGAAACAAAAAGGACACATACTACATGATTTTATCTATAAAAGATAGTTTTAGAAATCACATTCATCTAGTGGAAAATAGAATGATGGTTGCCAGAAGCTACAGTGGGAGAGAATGCTGGAATGTTATAATTGACAGAGAGTTTCGCTTGGATTAGGTTTAAGTGTTCTAGAGATAGATAGATGGTGGTGTGGTTGTGTGGTAATGTGAGTTATTTAATGCCACACAGTTATATACTTGAAAATGATTGAAATGGAAAATTCATTTTGTGTATATTCATGACAATAAGCAAATAATTGCTATATATTGAATTTGCAATTTGAATAGACAAGGAAAGTAATAATTTAATAAATATTTCAGTAAATTTCTGTTTCATCATAAAAGTAAACTGTATATTTAAAAACTTGTGTGAGGAGGAAGCAGTCTGATAACTCAGCCTTACAGTTTAAATTTCTAGAACACACAAAAGCTAGATGTGGCATAAGAAATCCTACAGTGAGTTAAGAGGCAGAGACAGGAAAATCACTTAGAAGCTTATAGACCAGCGGTCCTGGGTGCAGAGACAGAGGAATGGGAGGCCTACTTCTCAAGATGGAAAGAGAAAATCTATGTCCGAAATTTGTCCTCTGAGCTTACACACTTCTCTCTACCACACAACAACCAATAGAGATGCTATTATTGTCCTGTTTTATAAATGAGAAAAGTGGGGACAAGGAACTCTCTCCCTTTGAGTTGATTAACAGTCACTCAACATAGAGAAACCTATAGGCCAGGTAAGCTTTGCAACTTTACATATGTTATAAGGAAGATGAGATGGAAAGGCCACAGATATTCATGCCAAATCCCTAGAAAGGGTATTGGGTAGGTATGTGTGTATCTATATCTATATCTATATCTATATCTATATCTATATCTATATCATATGATATCTATATCATATGTTTAGCAAGTGAATGGCAGAGATGTCCTATGCCATAGGTTCTCAAAGGAGATAGGGTCTGGGATGGATTGTAGAGGCAATGAAAGGACTACAGGTGTCAGACTTTATCTTGACCCTGCCCAGTGTCCAGGATTTGGGTAAGTAAAAGTGAAATGTTCTCTGGATGTTAAATAAATTAAGAAATCTATAGTCAGTTTCAGAGGACTTTTGAAATACGGCATGAACTTGAAGAGTCTTAGAATTTTTACTCCAAAATGGAAAATGAGAGAGGAACCATTCTGGTTATGTGGGAGGAGAAGGAGGAAGAGACAGAGGAGAAGGAAGAGGAAACAGGAAGAAGGAGGAGGAAGAGCAAGAACAGCAACAACAAGAACAGTAACAAGAAGAACAAGAACAAGGAGTGGGAGGAGGAGGGGGAAGGGAAAGGTGTAAATGTAACTTTTATTCTGTTGGGATTGCCTCACAATTTTATTAATCAGTCTGCTAATCTAGGCATAGTCCAGGAAACTTCTAGCCTCTGTATAATCTTTTCTAGGCCAGAATAATTTCAGTCTCTGAGCTTTAGTGCTGAGTGAACTCTTTCTAGATCTCTTTGAATTCTGGGTGGCTGGTTCAACTTAGCTGTTCCTGGCTCAAACTCCTCTCCAATCTAACTGATTTCATCTGGCTTCTCCTCATTTGTTCTGCTTGACCGCCAGCTAACTCTAGCAGTCTGGTCTAGTCTTCTGGATCCTTCTCATTCTCGGGATCATTCTATCTTCGCCTGCATCCAGCTTGCTCTCTCTTCATCCTGTCTCTGTAAAACTCTCGGATAAAACTGCCTTTCTTCATCTCTTTGCACTGCTCTCTCAAGTAGCTTCCCTTTCCTCTCTCTTCTTGTGAGAGTTAGGTTTATCTTATCCTGTCATATCTTTATCTGATTCATCACTTTGTCTGTCACCCAATTAGACATCACTTTCAAACATGGGTGCTCCCTTCTATAAACTAACTATACCTTCATTGTTTGAGATTAAAGATGTGAGCTATGGGAGGAGCCATACCACTACTAGAAACAGTTTTTGTTTTTTTTTTTTTTTGGTAAGTAATACAATCTCGGGTTCAGAGGGTGATCAAATATCCTGCAACAGAGTGAGGGAAGAGAAGAGGAAGAAATGAAGAGGAGGAAAAAGGAAGAGGAAGAGAAGGGAGAGGAGGAGGGAGGAGGAGGAGGAGGAGGAGAGGAGGAGGAGGAGGAGGAGGAGGAGGAGGAGGAAAGGAAAGAGGAGGACCAAAGTGTTGTCTACAGAATAATTGAATTTAGCTATAAGGTAGTACGCCAAAACCCCATAAAATTTCTAGAAGAAACTCTTTTAATATGTATGTTTTTTCACCTCCCTATAGCTTTAAGAACATGGGATACACATGGTTTTGAAGCAGTCAGTGAAGCAATCTTCTGGGTTCAGGAAATTGGTGAAGTTCTCTTTTTGGAGATCTAACAACTTGGATGGACTTAACAACATTAATTCAGTTCTCCAACCCATAGCAGACTTGATGCCCATTTGAGGGACTGAATCACAGTTCCTTCTCAGCTGTCCAGATCTGCTTGTCTAGACCTGGCTTAATGGCGGTACAACCCCTTCATCTTATCTCTTCATCCTATCTCTGTATCCTACTCAGATACTTTCCTATTCTTTATCACCTGCAGACTGCATTCCTTCAGGATTTAGAACGAGTGAAGCTTCAAAGATTGTACAGGAGGCAAAGGTTTAGGAGGAGGTTCCATTTGTCATATTTCCCTAAAAATTCCTTGCCATTTTCCCTATATCTGTTAAGAAAACTAAATAAAATTATATAGAAAATGTATGAGAAGACTAACAGTTCAATTTGAAAATTTCCATATGATTCATTATTTCCCATACTATTTCATATGACAATTTTAGTGACTACATAGACGAGTGAGTATCAGATGGATGAAGGAATGTTGTATGTATGGATCATAGATGAGTGGGTGAATAGAAACTGGGTGATGGATGACTGGACAGATGAGCGGCTGGATGGACGAGGAAGTGAATGGATAGCTAGACTGAAAACATTAGAAAAATACATACATAGACACACAAATCTGCTCATTTCCCAATCATGTTTGAAGTTAAGGTGTAATTTCCTGAAACCATCCTGAAGCACTCCTTGTACATTTTTCTTTACATCCATCCAGCTTAAACCATTCCCAGCAGTAGTACAAAGGACACACCTTCCCTTAGTGTTAATAAGTTCAAGTCACTTTCATTTTTACTGCAAATGTTTGAGCTACTTCTTAAGTCATTTTGTACATACCTATACTCTTCACTCTTTTGTCATTTGGGCCATTGATAAGTAGTACACTCTAGGAACCAACTCTCATCCTTATTCCAAGTAAATTGTACTGTGATTGAGTATTGTGGTCCAAGACAGTTATTTGAAATGACTCCCTAGTGGAAACCAAAACTAAGCCAATATCTCATGTTTCCTTTCCTAAACAGAATATACATTTAAAAATGAAACAAAAGCATGAAAATAAAAAGAAGTCAGAAAAAAGGAGGCAGACCAATGGGACAGAGAAGTGGGACGAGGAGAATGAGCACTATTGAAGTACTTGTTTATACATATGCAGGAAAATGTCATAGTGAAACCCATCATTTTGTAAATTAGCATATGCTAATCAAAATATTTTACTCAGTTGCCAATTCTGAGTCACTTGTCTGCATTGTTCCTATGCATGGGGAGCTCCCAATCTCGTTCGAAAAAAATAGGTCTTTAAAACAGGAGAACCAGAATATGATGAATACGAGACTGGAAGTAGGTAGTAGTGGTTAGAAGCGTTTACAGCAAAACCTGACGTTCTGCAGGAGAGGATCCAAAAAGGCTTCAAACACAGGAGAGAGCCGCTAGAAATACTGGAAATCCAACTCTAGAAAAGTGGGCAAAGACGATTAGGGAATAGAAAATAGAAGAACAGCAAATCATGACCATTTCTGATGGATGCAGAACCATCATCCTTTTTTGGTATTGTGGTGACTATAGGGGAATGGCTAAATTAGTTTCGATTTCCCAACAGTTGGTGGGTACAGATTTTCCTTTCATGTATTTTGATTGTGTATTGGCTCCTTTTTGCCTCACTTACAATCAATGTCTTCATCATTACTACTCTGATTGGATATATGAGCTGTGGTTAGAACATTCTCTTGTTTAAGGGTTACAACCTCAATTTCTGCTTTGGCTCTCTCTTTCTCTCTCAAGGGGTATTTACTCATTTAAAGATATGTAGATTGTTGAGCATGGTAGCGCACGACTGTGTTCGAGTCTCTTGAAATGTAGAGGCAGGAGGATTGTGAGAAAGTCCGGACTACACTGGGACTCTGACTCAAAAACAGAACAAAAGGGAAACAAGGAAATATTCTGGAGTTTAATTCAGGCCATCTGTGATGGGTAGAGCAACAAACACAAATGTTTGTATTAGCCTCCAACCAAAACAACTTTGTCTTCAGTTATGAATCAACAAATTACAGTGGTATTAGTAATTATTTTGGCTTTATCATTAATAGAAATCATTGATGTCTTGGATTACAACTTGCAATTGCACAATTATGGCAGTTATGAGACCTGATACTCTTAATTGATTACCATGTGAATAAAGCATACATATCATTCTAATCACAAACTTTTCAGTAAGACATTTCAGTACTGTTAATCCTATATGCACCATTTTATTCCTTAAAAAAACTGTATGGAGCCCTTATGTCGTTATCAGGTGAAAATGCAAGCTAGACAAACCTAGAGATGACACTTCAATCTCCTGATCCTACATTAATAGAGAAGGAGAGAACTGACATCACAAAGTTGTCCACTGACCTTTGGATGTAGATCATGACGTGCTGCCTCAACCTGCTGCCACATTACATGTGCCCATGCATACACACGTACGCACGCATACACGCACACAAACACACACATACATGAATAAATGAGTGGATGAATGAATGAATGAATGAATGAAAACATTGTTTTAAGAGGCATGTAGAGGCTGCATTCGATTTCACTAGGGGGTCCATATAACATGAAAGCAGCTAAGAGGGCCTAACCTATATTTTGTGTTCACATAATTGCTCATCCGAGAAACTAAGCAAAATATTTCTGTTTGGCCGCTGTGTTGGCAACTTTCTTTCAGAAACATTCCCGAGCATGTAAACATTTAGAGCAGTGCTTCTCAAGACCATTAAACCTAAGTTGTATTTGTGCAACTACATGTTTAAAAAGGACATTCTATGCACGACTCTGCTTTTTTGGCCAAGTCTGTCTCTTTAGGGCACCAGACTTCTTGGTGCAAGGTAATCTATTTAGTGTCTTACTTGTAGCTGCTGCTCCTGTTTTACGTGGACACGGTCAGAAACTGAGGTTTGGATAGCTATCGTCTTGCATTTAACCATGCTTTTTTCCCAGGATGGTTCTGTGAACAAAGTGCTTGTGTATGTCAAATGAAGATAATGGAAAACAAAGGGAAGACTGCCCTGCGCTGAGCCCAGACTCAGCAGGCACTCACGGACACTTGTTAGGAAAGAAAGAGGCATGGAAGCCATGTAAATTTCATCTGACAGGGGCAATTTCGCTCCATTTCCTTTCCTGCTGATTACTGATGTGGAAGGGAAAGGGGGAATTGGTTCAGTTGTCAAGGACATGAAGTAATTTGGTTCAGCTCCCTAGTAACCCAGGCTCTAATGAGGTGGGTTCTTAATGAGCCAGATCTTCCTCCTTGTCCTCTTCTTAAAGGGCTCTTCATGGTCTCATTGTCACTTTGTCTCCCATGCTGCTGCTCTTGTCGTCTTTCCCTCATTACAAACCTGCGAGAAAGGACACTTGTGTGAGTACACGCACGTCAGCAAATGACTCATACTGAGAACTTGAGACGCATTGTACATGCATACAAGTGCTACTGTGACGTAATCTATTATCACGGGGTTTCTTGACCTGCTGCTCTTAGAACATCTCAATTTTATCTAGTGAGAGTGTGGTAGAACTTAAAGGTTTGCATCCTCCCTCTGTACACACAGAGGCCAAATGCACACCCTCTTCTTGACCACAGCCTTTGTACTTTGGTCCCACACAGATCTGTGATGAGAAAAACCTTCACACCTGTCGTCTACTGTAAGCGCATCGGTGATGGGTGGGGAAACGTACACTTATAGCTTTCCTACCCTCTAGCTGAATCCGGGGAGGTGCTACTAGGAGAGGTGAACGGGTCTGTGGGAAATGTGCATTCCTAAAGACTTTACCTTCCCACATTCCTACAAATGCATAATTCCTTCAGGGGTTGCCATGGTAGCCCATGACTACAATTCCATTACTCAGAAGGAGCGGTTAAAGGTAAATCTCTGTGAATTCAAGGCCGTTTTGATCCACATAGTTTCTCCCAGGCTAAGCATGTTGCATATTGGACCTTGTACTAAAAAAAGAAAAGAATAGAAAGAAAACCTCAAAACAAAACAAAATGACAAAAAAAGAGAACACCTTGAACAGGCAATAGCAATGAAAAAAGTCCCAAGGGACCTAAAAGGCAAGTCCTAGGGGTCCTTGTTTCACAGGTGTACATCTGTACCAAGTGCACTCTCCCAGTAGAGGAGGCAAACATTTTGCCTGACTTATTTTTGGTTTTGTAGGGATGATGGGCTCAGTAAGGAGGAATTCTGATAGACCCCTTAGCAAGACTTTGCTCTGTGTGTGGGAACGAAACTCCCCTTGTCTTAGCTTTCCAGCTAGTAACTGGGAGAAGCTGGGGTGTCTGCCACCCACACTCCTTAACAAAGATTCCCTGACACCAAATTAGCCATTTGAAGATCAAGCATAAGTGATTCCTATTTGGCTAATTGCTTTTAAGGCATCTGTCAAAACTCCTCACTTCCTCCAGCCCACTCTCAGTCAGAAATTCCAGACTAGCACTGTAGTTGGGCCAGTTATTAGATATACTTGTGTGGTGGTGGCTGGAACCCCAGGAGAGTTCCTAAGAAATATTTGGAGGGGTCCCCAAGAAGATCATGAGGAGAAGGTGACCTGTGGTTACCAGTTTGTTTGGGCATGAACTGAGTACTGAGAAATACTGGACTCAATAGCAGTTGGCAGGTAAGACGTCACAGAACCTCTTGGGGCCACTTTATACCATAGCCGTTCGACCTGAGGGCAAAGCAAACAAAATACAATTCTCAGATGCACCACTTCCCTCAGAATTTTAAAATTCTGCTCAACCCCTAATCCTTTCAGTCTTTACAAGAGCTATACTATGTAGCATATCAGCAAAGCTGCAGGCTTAAATCATACTGCACCCTTTTTTATTTTAAATGAGATGTGTGTGTGTGTGAGTGTTTATGTGTGTGTGTGTGTGCATGTTTGTGTGTGTGTGTGTGTGTGTGTGTGTGCGCGCGCATGTGTGTGTTTTGCCTATGCCATGAACAGTGTGGAAATTAGAAGATAACTGGCCAGAATGGAATGGGTTCCATCCTTCCCAACAGCGTGGGACCCGGGGATTAATCTCAAGTTGTCATGGTAGGCAGCAACTACCTTTACTGTGAAGCCATCTCAGGGGCCCCGTATTCCTTTCTATTGCTATGGAACTAATCATCCCCAACTTAGTGGCTTCTTAGGGTACAGGTATTATGTCACAGTTTCTATGAGTCACGAATCCTGGCTCAGCTCCGCAGAACCTTCTGTCGCTGTGGCTCTTGCAAGGCCTTCCTTCCACTCAGGACACAGGGAGCACTCACCCCAGGCTGGACTAGGGACAGGTCCGCTTGTTTTACTCCTTTTACTGTAGATAGATTTTTCTTCTCAGATAGTAATCCTGATTATGGTTTTCCATCCCTGTACTCTTGTTCTCCTCCCTTCAATCTGGACTGATTCCATTTCTGTATCTTATTAGAAAGCCAACAGGCTTCTAAGGGGTAATAATAGAATAAAAGATGAAATAAAATCAGAACAGGACAAAACAAACAAAAGGAAAAGAGCCCAAGAAAAGGCCCCAGAGTCAGATATATATATACACACACAGAAACCTACTTCCTTAGCTTACTAAGGAATTGGATAAAAACACTAATCTGGAAGCTGTAATATTATATGCAAAAACCTGTATGGCAAAATAAATAAATAATAAAAGAAAGAAAAGAACATACAAGAATAAAAAATAAGAATTTTTTACTGGATATTTTTTATTTACATTTCAGATGATTTTCCCTTTTCGTGATTTCCTTCCATAAGTTCCCCATCCCATCCCCCACCCCCATCCCCCCACCCCCATCCCCTAACCCCCATCCCTTCTTCTATGAAGGTGTTTCCCCTCCCAACAAATGTCCCACTTCCTGCCATGACATTTCCCTACACTGGGGGGGTCCAGCCTTGGTGGGACCAAGGGTTTCTCCTCCCATCCGTACCCAATAAAGCCATCCTCTGCTACATATGCAGCTGGAGCCACGGGTCTCTCCATGTGTACTCTTTGGGTAGTGGTTTAGTCCCTGGGAGCTCTGGTTGGTTGTTGGTATTGTCATTTTTATGGGGTTGCAAAACCCTTCAGCTCCTTTGATTCTTTCTCTAACTCCTCCAAAGGGGACTCCTTCTCCGTTCAATGGTTCACTGCTAGCATTAGCCTCTCTATTTGTAACACTATGGTTGAGCCTCTCAGAAGACAGCTATATCAGTCTCCTGTGAGCATGGAATTCTTGGCATCAGCAATATTGTCTGGGTTTGGTGACTGTATGTATATGGGCTGGATCCCAAGGTGGGTCAGGCTCTGAATGGTCATTTGTTCAGTCTCTGTTCCAAACTTTGTCTCCGTATCTCATCCTATGAATATTTTTATTCCCCCTTTTAAAAAGAACTATGATTTTGGTTGTCCTTCTTGAGCTTCACATGGTCGGTGGATTGTATCTTGGGTAATCGAGCTTTTGGTCTAATATCCACTTATCAATGAGTGTACATCATGGGTGTTTTTCTGTGATTGGGTTGCCTCACTCAGGATGATATTTTTTAGTTCTATTCATTTCCCTATGAATTTCACGAAGTCATTGTTCTTGATAGCTGAGTAGTACTGCATTGTGTAGATATACCACATTTTCTGTATCCATTCCACTGTTGAAGGGCATATGGGATCTTCCAGCTTCTGGCTATTATAAAAAAGGTTGCTATGAACATAGTGGAGCATGTGTCTTTGTTGTATGTTGGAGCATCTTTTGGGTATATGCCGAGGAGAGGTATAGCTGGGTCCCCAGGTAGTGCAATATTCAATTTTCTGAGGAACCTCCAGACTGATTTCTATAGTGGTTGTACCAGGTTGTAATCCAATCAAAAATGGAGGTGTGTTTCTTTCTCCATATCCTTGCCAGCATCAGTAGTCACCTGAGTTTTTGATCTTAGCCATTCTGACTGGTGTAAGGTGGAATCTCAGGGTTGTTTTGATTTGCATTTCCCTGATGACTAAGGATGTTGAACATTTCTTTAGGTACATCTCAGCCATTCAATATTCCTCACCTGAGATTTCTTTGTTTAGCTCTCTACCCTGTTTGATAATAGGGTTATTTGATTCTCTGGACTCTAACTTCTTGAGTTCTTTGTATATATTTGATATTAACACTCTATCAGGTATAGGATTGGCCAAGATCTTTTCCCACTCTGTTGGTTGCTGTTTTGTCCTAATGACAGTGTCCTTTGCCTTACAGAGAAGATTTGCTGTGTTATGAGGTCCCATTTGTCAATTCTTGATCTTAAAGCATAAGCCATTGGTGTTCTGCTCAGGAAATTCTCCCCAATGCCCATGTGATGGAGACTCTTCCCCACTTTATCTTCTATTAGTTTGAGAGTTTCTGGTATTATGTGGAGGTCCTTGATCCACCTGGACTATGTACAGGGTAATAAGAATGGATTGATTTGCATTCTTCTACATGCTAACCTCCAGTTGAACAAGCACTATTTGTTGAAAATGCTATCGTTTTTCCACTGGATGATTTTAGCACCTTTGTCAAAGATCAAGGGACCTCGGTGTGACTTTAACCAAGCAAGTGAAAAGATCTGTATGATAAGAACTTCAAGCCTCTGAAGAAAGAAATTGAAGAAGACCTCAGAAGATGGAAGGATCTCCCATGCTCATGGGTTGGCAGGATTAATATAGTAACAATGGCCATTTTACCAAAAGTGATCTACAGATTCATTGCAATCCCCATCAAAATTCCAATCCAATTCTTCATAGAGTTAGACAGAACAATTTGCAAATTCATCTGGAATAACAAGTAACCCAGGATAGCTAAAAGTATATTCAACAATAAAAGGACTTCCAGGATAATCACTATCCCTGATCTCAAGCAGTATTACAGAGCAATAGTGAGAAAAACTGTATGGTATTGGTACAGAGACAGGCAGATTTACCAGTGGAATAGAATTGAAGACCCAGAAATGAACCCATAAACCTATGGTCACTTGATTTTTGACAAAGGAGCCAAAATCATCCAATGGAAAAAAGATAGCATTTTCAGGTGCTGGTTCAACTGGAGGTCAGCATGTACAAGAATGCAAATTGATCCATGCTTATCACCCTATACAAAGCTCAATTCCAAGTGGATCAAGGACCTCCACATCAAACCAGATACACTCAAACTAATAGAAGAAAAAGTGGGGAAGCATCTCGAACACATGGGCACTGGAGAAAATTTCCTGGACAAAACACCAATTACTGATGCTCTAAGATCAAGAATCGACAAATGGGATCTCATAAAACTACAAAGCTTCTGTAAGGCAAAGGACACTGTTGTCAGGACAAAATGGAAACCAACAGATTGGGAAAAGATCTTTACCAATTCTACAACTGATGGCAGGCTTATATCGAAAATCTCACGAAGTTAGACTGCAGGGAGACAAGTAACCCTATTTGGGGGTTCAGAGCTAAACAAAGAATTCACAGCTGAGGAATGCCAAATGGCTGAGAAGCACCTAAAGAAATGTTCAACATCTTTATTCATAAGGGAAATGCAAATCAAAACAACCCTGAGATTCCACCTCACACTAGTCAGAATAGCTAATATCAAAATCTCTGGGGAGAGCAGATGCTAGCGCGGATGTGGCGAAAGAGGAACACTCCTCCATTGTTGGTGGGATTGAAGACTGGTACAACCATTCTGGAAATCAGTCTGGAGGTTCCTCAGAAAACTGGACATTGCACTACCTGAGGACCCAGCTATACCACTCTTGGGCATATATATATCCAAAACATGCTCCAACATATAACAAAGACACATGCTCCACTATGTTCATAGCAGCCTTTTTTATAATAGCCAGAAGCTGGAAAGAACCCAGATGCCCTTCAACAGAGGAATGGATACAGAAAATGTGGTATATCTACACAATGGAATATTACTCCACTATCAAAAACAATGACTTTATGAAATTCACAGGCAAATGGATGGAACTGGAAAATATCATCCTGAGTGAGGTAAACCAATCACAGAAAAACACACATGGTATACATTCATTGATAAGTGGATATTAGCCCAAATGCTCGAATTACCCTAGACCCACAGAACACAGGAAACTCAAGAAGGATGACCAAAATGTGAATGCTTCACTCCCTCTTTAAAAGGGGAACAAGAATACCCTTGGAAAGGGATAAGGAGGCAAGTTTAGAAAAAAGGCTGAAGGAACGGCCATTCAGAGCCTGCCCTACATGTGGCCCATACTGGATAAGATGGATGAAGCAAAGAAGTACAGACTGACAGGAACTGGATGTAGATCTCTCCTGAGAGACACAGCCAGAATATGGCAAATACATAGGCGAATGCCAGCAGCAAACCACTGAAGTGAGAATGGGACCCCCATTGAAGGAATCTTAGAAAGGACTGAAAGAGCTTGAAGGGGCTTGAGATCCCATATGAACAACAATGCCAAACAACCAGAGCTTCCAGGGACTAAGCCACTACCCAAACACTATACATGGACTGACCCTGGGCTCCAACTGCATGGGTAGCAATGAATAGCCTAGTAAGGGCACCAGTGGAAGGGGAAGCCCTTGGTCCTGCCAAGGCTGGACCCCCAGGGAACGGGATTCTTGGGGGGAGGGTGGCAATTGGGGGGAGGATGGGGAGGGGAACACCCATATCGAAGGGGAGGGGAGGGGTTAGGGAAATGTTGGCCTGGAAACCAGGAAAGGGAATAACATTTGAAATGTAAATAAAAATGCCCAATTTAATAAAGATGGGGAAAAAAAAAAAAGTGATTATTGTTTCCTGTTATTTTTTTTGTTAGAGGTGAATTATGTTTGTGTGTCTCTCTTCTTTTGGGTTTGTTGTAAGAAGATTACTTTTTTGCTCTTTCTGGGGTGTAGTTTCCCTCCTTGTGTTGGAGTTTTCCATCTATTATCCTTTGTAGGGCTGGATTTGTAGAAAGATATTGTGCAAATTTGGTTTTGTCCTGGAATTTCTTGTTTTCTCCATCTATGTTAATTTACGGTTTTGCTGGATATAGTATTCTAGGCTGGTATTTATGTTCCTTTAGGGTTTGTGTGACATCTGCCCAGGATCTTCTGGCTTTCTTAGTCTCTGGTGAGAAGTCTGGTGTAATTCTGATAGATCTGCCTTTATATATTACTTTACCTTTTTCCCTTACTACTTTTAATATTCTTTTTTTGTTTTGTTTTGTGCATTTGGTGTTTTAACTATTATGTGACAGGAGGAATTTCTTTTCTGGTCCAATCTATTTGGAGTTCTATAGGCTTCTTGTATGATTCTCTCTTCTATCTTTTGTATTCTGTTGGTGATGCTTGCATCTATGACTCCCTGGTCTGTTTTCTAGGTTTTCTATCTCCAGGGTTGTCTACCTTTATGATTTCTTTATTGTTTCTATTTCCATTTTTAAATCCTGGATGGTTTTGTTCAATTCCTTCACCTGTTTGTTTGTGTTTTCCTGTAATTCTTTAAGGGATCTTTGTGTTCCTCTTTAATGGCTTCTACTTGTTTACCTGTGTTGTCCTGTATTTCTTTAAGGGAATTATTTATGTCCTTCTTAAAGTCCTCTATCATCACCATGAGATGTAATTTTAAATCCAAATCTTGCTTTTCTTGTGTGTTTAGATATCCAGTATTTGCTTTGCTGGGAGAACTGGTCTCTGATGATACCACGTAGTCTAGGTTCCTGTGCTTGCCTTTCACCATCAGGCCGTCTCTGGTGTTAGCTTGTCTTGCTGTCTCTGACAGTGGCTTGACTCTTCTTTAAACCTGTGTGTTAGCACTCCTGTAGACCTGTTTTCTTACAGCCAGATAAGGGTACAGAGAGCTGTGGGACCAGTTCACCTCTGGGCGCAGCTAGAAACCAGAAGGGTCCTGCCCCTGACCTCTCCTAGCTTCCTGTGCCCAGAGGGCACTAAGCAGGTTCCTCTTGGGCCAGGAATGTGAGTAGAAGTGGACATCTCCCCTGAGCTCTTAGGAATGTCTGACGTTCTGAAAGTCCAGCTTTTTCTCACATGGGATTTAGGTGCAGAAACCTGTAGGACTGGTTCAGTTCTGAGTGCAGGCAGAAATCTGAAGGTCCTGTCTCTCCTGAATTCGTGTGTCCTGAGGCCTGAAGACAGATCTCTCAGAGTAGAAGAGTTGGTCTTACCTCTGTTCTCAGCTGTGTCAATTCTCCTTGTCGACTCGCTTTCATCTCTGGGCGCAGGCAGAAAAATAAGATTTAATACAAGCCATGACATGGCATTATGAGCGAAAAATCCTCCAATGTTACCTTTGAGCTCATTTTCTGTTAGCCATTTAGTGCTGGGCATACAGCCCACCCTTAAGAGTAGTTTGTTTCTCCAGTGACACTCTTGGAAAAAACTAAATTTTCATTTCCGCATGATTATCAATTTGAGAAAGCCTTTGTGTTAGGGTTGGGGGCATGTGTCCATTTCTTTCGGCTCTAGGTCCCCATCTGGTACAGACCCATTCAGGATTTGTGTATCCTGCCACAGTTTCTGTGAGTTTCTATGAGCTTTGTTCAGTTGATTTAGAGGGACTTGTTCTCCATCCCCTCTGGCTCTTATGTTCTTTCCACCTTACATTCTGCAAGTTCCCATGAATCCCAGTAGAAAAATCTGATGGAGACATCCCATTTAGGGCTGAGTGTTTTAAAGTCTAACTCTTTGCATAATGTCTTGTCATGGGTTTCTCAGTTTGTTCCCATGTCTTGCAGGAGGCATATTCTCTAACCATGGACAAGCATGGTACTGATCTATGAATGTAGCAGAATCTCATTAGAAGTCATTTTATTATTATATTCTTTTAGCAAAATACTAGTATTTGCTTACCCTCTAGGTCCTTTTGCTTTCTAGTCTCAGGTTCTTGGTCACATAAGCAGTGTGAGGTATGGGTTCTATTTTGTAGAATGGACCTTAAGTTAATTCAGAGATTGGTTGATTACTCCTACAAATGTTGTGCTATCACTCTACTAGCATATCTTGCAAGCAGGACACCACTGTAGATGGCAGTGTTTGTAGCTGGGTTAGTGTTTACATTTATTCTTGAACAGAGAACAGAGTGCCTTCCTGTACTGAAGACACTAGCACATATAGATGAAGACTCCATGGCATAGTTATAAAAAATCTGGTGTACATAGGTGTGTGAATTTATGTCTGAATCTTCAATTTGTTTCCACTGAAATGATCTTGTGGTTTTTGTCTTTCAGTTTGCTTACATGGTAGATTACATTTATTGATTAATGTATGATACATCATTGCATCTCTGGGATGAAACTTGTGTTTATGGCTGATGATCTTTTGATATGTTCTTGGATTTGGTTTGCAAGTATTTTATTGAGTAATTTTGCCTCTGTGATCATAAGTGAAACTGATCTGTAATTATTTTTCTTTGTTTGGTCTTTATGTGGTTTGAGTAGTAGGTTAAATGTGGCATCAGAAAATGAATTGAACAATATTTCTTCTGTTTATATTTTGAGATATAATTTGAAGAGTATTGGCATTTACTCTTCCTTGAAAGCCTGGTAGACTTCTGCACTAAAACCATGTAATACTAGGCTTTTATTGGTTGTGAGACTTTTAAGAACTGCTTCTATTCCACTAGCGGCTATAATTCTATTCAGATGTTTATCTCATCTAGATGTAACTTTGGTAAATGGTACCTGTCAAGAAAATTATTCATTTCTTTTGGATTTTTCAATTTGTTGGGATACAGGATTTTAGAATATGTCCTATGATTCTACAATTTCCTTAGTATCTGTTGTTATGTCCTCTTTTTCCTCTGCAACTTTGTTGATGTGGATTATCTGTCTCTATCCATCTCCCTTCCTCTGTCTCTGTCTGTCTCTCTCTCTGTGTCTCTCTCTTTCTGTCTCTGTCTCTGTCTGTCTCTGTCTATCTGTCTCTGTCCCTCTCTGTTTCTCTCTCTGTTTTTCTCTCTGTTTCTCTCTCTGTTTTTCTCTCTGTTTCTCTCTCTCTCTCTCTCTCTCTCTCTCTCTCTCTCTCTCTGCTGGAGATCCTCACTTTTCCTCTTACTCCTGTAGTTGATTATTTAGTTCCTATACACATCTTTATTTTTTATACTGGTCAGTCAGAGGCTATCTTCATTGTTTTGCCACATGACTTCTCTAGTGTAATGGTTTACATCAAGGTGTTCAAGCTAAAAAGATGATGAGGAGAGCGTACTAACAAGATTTATCTAAGTCTTTTTTACTCATCACTCAAGTGTCTCCCTACTTCTTTTGCTATGATTTAGTCCCTGGAAGCAAAAGCCTAGGTCTGCCTCAAAATCCATGACTGGGCAAATCAGAAGTAGAAAGCATTCCAGAGGCTGCCAATCTTATGTAATGTAAAGAAAAGGTCTTTCTGGGGATCAGAAATCTAGTGCTGGAAGCTTGAGCAATTTTCTTCATTTTCTTTTTCTTGATTTTACTCTAGACAAGTACTAGTGATAACTACTATAAAGGATAAACCAAAATAAAAATATATAAAGGTGATCTGAGGAACTTCTAGTGAGTCTCTCTCCTTTTCTCCATCCCCTACATCCATTTGGAATGGAGGCTAATATTTCAGTCTCAGGACCTGGTTTCAGATGTCTGGTTCAAGCCAAGCTCTGACACTAAGGGTGTAGTCTTAGGATAGTTACTAGATCATGGCAAGCATCCCTGTGGCCATGTGTAAAATAGTAATGACAAGTAATATCTCTCAGAGTAATGAGAAATGAATAAATTTATGGTATCAAACATTTAGCAAATTGGCACACAATGATATGTCAGTTTTGTTATTATTTTGTGGTTACATGAGGGGACATCATCCTATGCACATTAGACCACTGCACTGTTGTCATGGCATCAGTGTGCTCCCCAGCCTTGATTTTTAGCTTTTATTTTTTCCCACCCACACACACCCAAGTGTTTGTACATGTGTAAATTCCACTTTCCCATTTGATGTTTCATTTATTTTTCTATTTTATTCTTCATGGGGATGGTAGCTAGAAAGTGAAATTGATGGGTAGTTTGTTTGCTCAGAGACTATCATACTTGGTGGGGTAAACTATGCCCAAAGAGAAAGAACACACACACACACACACACACACACACACACACACACACACACACACACACACACACACAATGCATAGAGAAAGAATAAAAGCTGAAAAGGAAAAAGGCCCAGAGGAGAATTTTTTAAATGATCTGGAGAGCATACAGAGGTCACCTTCCATAAGCAGGAGACTGTAGCTGACTGCTTCAATGGGCACATTGGTATCATGTTTTTACGTCTCCTTTTCTGAAAATGTATACAATCTAGCTTTTACATAAGTTCCTCTGGCTGATCTCTTTTAGACAGTCCAATCATTACTTTATTGTTGTTGCTGTTTTTATTCCTTGAGTCATTTCTCAAGTTAAGGCAAGTAGGCCAAAATGGGTTCAAAGGAAGTTTGCTGTCATGAGTCATGTAGTCTTGTCCCATTGACAGCTTTTGTATTGTATTTGAGATGCTTCATCCACTTGAAAATGATTTTGACTGGGACCTGGATGATAGTGGGATGAACTCTTGACTAATAACAAAAAGACATAGATCCTAATTTCTCCTCTTCTGCTGTATATAGGATTTGTGGCACATCTTTGTTACTCTAAGCCTCTGTTCTCCTTAGGTTTCTAGTGATGTGATAAAAACCATAACCAAAAGCAACTTGGGGAGAAAATAGGGTTTTTTTGGCTATCATATTCCAAGTCACACAGCACTGGAGAAAATTAAGGCCGGAGCTCAGTGCAGGGACTTGGAATCATAAACTTGAGAAGAAGCCATGGAGTAAAGTTGTTTATATGGCTTGCTCTCCATGGCTTGATCAGCCTTTTTTTTTTTTTATATCATCCAGGATCACCTGGTGCCTAGGAGTTGTACCACCTAAAGTGACTTAAGTGCTCCCACATCAATCATTAAGTAATGTAATACCCCACAGACTTGCCTATAGGACAGTCTTATGGAGGCATTTTCTAAATTTAGACTTCCACTTTCCAGATACTTCTAGGTTTGTGTCAAATTGACTAAACCCAGCCAGCACAGCCTCATTACCTTTTCAATAGAAATAGAACTATCTGTCCCATCTTGACCAAATAGCCTTTGAAGAGGCTCATCTGAGTTCACATCACATCTGGAAACCTGAACAGATGTTATACTAATGAAGGCAGTTGTGGTCTATATGGATTAAGGATTCTGCCTCTTATTTCAGTTGTTATGCTCTACAGGGACTCACCCAAATTTCTAAGCCTTGGTTGATTCACCACTTGATAGCCACTGGGATGCCCACAGGGAGTTATAAGCAGTTGGCTGGGTTTTTCTGAACCACCTGTTGTTCTTTACTATGGGTAGCTGACGCCACGCTGGGGACTGAATGATGCCTGGCATGAGAGCAGAGTGTAAGTGGTGTGGTGTGCCAGCAGGCAGAGGCTGTGGTCACGGCTATGAGACATTATTATCTGGGTCTTTTCAGGCTTTCCTAGAGAGAGAAAAGGAATAGAAAGAAAGTGCTTTAAAAATAGAATTTAAAATGCTGTGAAAGTACAAAGTATTATGTTTTTGTCTCTCTCAATTACTATTCCTTGTCTATGTTAGAGACCATGTTGCAACCTTCCCAAGTTGCAAGCTTCTCAGTCAATCTTTGCCTTAGCCCTTGAGAGAATAGTTAAATTGATGAGAAAATTAAGGTTTGAAAAGGCATTTAAATAGCTTTCCCAAGACCACACAGTTTGAATTTGGCAGAGCCTTTAATCCAGTACTAAAATCATTTTGAGACATGATAACACTGGCCCGTGTTTAGAGGTCAGGAGAGTCAATAATTTCGCCAGAGTTAAAAAAATAACCAGTCATTTGAGCACAGAAGACCCAGTGATCTATAAGGTGCAGACCACAGAGCTTTTATTTCAATGTGTGGCCTCACTCTATAGTTCCATTCTCCAGGTATCCAGGTAACATCTTCTTGAACCCATGCATAGTACCAGGGGTTTGCTAACTAAGGGAACATTGAACACAAAGCCCCATCCATTTGAGACACCAAGATATATGTGAGGATGAGTTCAACTGCCCAAAACAAAGAAGCAACTTTCGATTAAATAGTTACTTAGGTCCTATGACCTATTTGGAGCTTCTTTCTTACATGAAATCAATCAAAAGTAACCAACGATTGTACGTTTAGCACTTTAGATGTGTTATAGGCCAATTATGCTTCCTACCAAAATTCTTCATAGACACTTTATTAAGTTTATAGTAAATCTACATGAGACTATCCATCTCAAAATGCCTGGAAAGCATTGGGTTTTATGATTTTTAAAGGATACTCTTGTTTATTTGGTATGCAAAATTTGTATCTAACCATTCTATCAGCTTTGTATATGTTATTATTAGATGAAATTAAATAGTTTTCTTTTGTTTTGTTTTTTTCACAAATTTATTAGCCATATTTAGTTTCTCACTTAGAAATTCTTTATATCTTTTGTTCATTGTGTAAGAGAATGTTTACAAATTATCAGACACAAAACAAGGAAGCACTCAAAGAAAGTAGCTATAATTCTTATGAAGAGCAGTAATCAATGATGCACTGTAGGCAGGAAACAAGGGTGGTGGATCATCTGGAACTAGGTATAAAATGCATCACATGTAAGGGTCCAACGCTAGATACCAATTCAGCTTTTATCATCAAGTCACTCTGTACCTTTGAAAGAGTTCTTTTCTTTCTGTAGACCTGAGCATGGTAAGTGCTGTATCACCTGGGGTGGGACCCTAGCTGTTAATGTAACTAGCCCCACCATGATTACAATAGAAAGGATTCTAATCGACAAAGCTGCCTTAAATCAAGCATGGGAAAGACCTTTCTGGAAGAATGACAAATTATGTGACGAGGAAGAGGGGAACTCTTTAATGGACAGGGAAAGGCAGTGGGACAGAGAGATGAAGAACAGAATAGAAAGGCACGTGTATAAAGGTTCATAATAAAATCTACTACTTTGAGTTGGTGGAAAGGCTTAGTGAGTTCTACTGCCCAGTTCAGAACCCATGTAAACCTGGATTTAGTAGCTTATGTCCATAATCCCAGACCTCAGTGGCAAACAATAAGGGACTCTCTTAAATAAGGTACTAGTAGAGGAACTCTGCCCTGGACACACACAGTATGTAGACATCAGCTTTCACAGACGTGAATAGCACTCATACACAAACACATGCACACATGTCATACATTCAAAAATATTTTAAAAGACAAACCCATTACCTTATTGCTAACTTTAAAAAGCAGGGGGAGAAGAAATCTTGCTGAGATTAAGTACCACATCACCTATGGATCACCAGGAAAAAGAACTAAGAACAGTAAGGTGCAAGCTTCAAGGAAAATGCCAGGTCTCAGCTCAATAAAATGCACCTTTCCTAGTGCAGTGGTTAAATGCATGGAGTTGGAGTCTACATTGCCCAGGCAGGAATCCTTCCTTTGACACTTACCAACTGTACAGTGGAAGGCAAGCATTTCAGTTTTCTGGCACTCAAGTTCCTCCTCTACAACATAAAATTAATAATACTGGCTACATCGGAGAGTTGCTATGAAGATAAAATAGGTTGTTATTTAATGAGTATCTGAAATATATAAAGCACAACGTAAGACTTCTTTATAAAAAAAAAACAAAGCAGGTAAAACTGAGAGCTCATTAAAAACAGAAAGCCGTGCTTTAAGGGGTAGTAGAAAGTTCCCTTTCCCTCCTAGGACATTAGCAGAAGTTAGGGGTATTAAATGTATTCAAGAATCAACAAAGGAATAGACAAGTAAATGTCATTGACTCCTGACCACAAGTCAGTGGCAGCCATACAATCTTTGGGGAGGATCTAGGTTAAGTCAGAACTTTGCGATGGGAGTGCTGTGCTGATCTCATTTTCACGTTGGCATCTTTGGTGGGAGTCTCATACTGATCCACAAAACTCACAGGTGTAAAAATCAAGCAGCCCGTGCTCCAAACACAGCTCTTACTTTGAAGTCTGGGTTTACTCGTCAGATACTGGACACACATGATTGATACATGGCTTTTGGTGACACTTTCATTAATGTGTTAGATGTCATTTCCTGATTCATATTCTCCCCATCTGTGAGGTTTTTGTTGCCATTAAATAAAGGGAATTTTGCCATCAAACAGATGCTCTCACTTGTCAGACTTCTATCTCACGTAGTCACACCTGAATCTGCTATTTAACTTTAGCCTCTTGGTCAGCAAACAGCATCCATTCATCCACTCTTTTACCACCTGTCACTCTTGATAAAGACCTAGAAACTCTGCCTCCAAGTGAGGTTGCTCAGCAATGGTCTAGACGAGGAAGTGCCATAGTTAGTTTAAGCTCAATAGACCAAGCTGATGCTTTAAGAGACCATGCAGACAAATGGCTGTGAGAGAACTAGGGCAGAAATGATTTCTTGCTTGGAGAACCAGGCGAGGCTACTGTAGTTCATGGAGAAGTAGTTTCCTGGATGATTGGAGATGAGGTGGCATTATTATTATTATTATTATTATTATTATTATTATTATTATTATTAAACAGAGCTAGAATCAAAGCCAGAAAAACAAGACAAATAGGAGCATATATTCCCAGAATAGTTAGGTCTGTGGGGACTCGCTACAGCTCAGCAGGGGTGTTATGAACAGCACAATTCCTACAGTTTTGGTTCAGAAGTGCCAGTTGCCCCTGAGCATCCAGGGACCATCCACATATATCAGAGAAAGCTTGGACCCTTAGTTCCCTCAGAGGCATTTATGGTCCCTAAAAAAAGTGGATATAACAAAATACTATCTTCAAGATAGCATCCAAGCAGTGGAGTGGTGGTAGAGGTTTTCACACTCTACAAGACTAGAATTAGGACTCGAGACAATGTGGCTGACTAACTGCAGGTATGGCCTTGGGATCGGAGACCTGAATTCATCTCTATGTGGTCATGTGCAAAACGGACAAATTACTTAACCTTAATTTTCATTTTTATTAAATTGGAAATGAAAATTAGTGTCTATGATTCTATAGCTGTTTGTGAACATTATATAAGATAGAATGTAGGAAACATACTTAACACGCTAAGGTGAAAACTAAGTGCTCATCAAATATTAAGTCTTAATCATCATTGCCATCTTCATTAGAGATTAATTACTAGAAACAGATACATATAAATACTTAAACTGAATACATATATTTCTGCACTTTTCAAGGCGCATTCTCTTCAACAATTACACTACTGTTAAGGGAAAATGGGGAAAGTGAAATGACGACATGGTTCAGAAGCCATGACAAATCATGGTTTGTGCTTACACTTATTCCCTGGGTATCTAGATAACCTGCTTAGCCTCTTATGATTCTGAGGATCAATCGTGCAGGAGAATGCAAGAATTCAGTGAGAAAATCCTTGTAACATGCCTACAAGAGTGCTCTGCACAGAGTAAATGGCATTTTTTTAGTTATTGTCATTATGGATGTTTTTCTCTATGCAGCTCAGCCCTATGGTGTTTCTGCTAGATTTTTTTCCTCTTAACCAGGACCAGAGAGACCTGCACAATGACAATAGTGGTCCTTTGAATTGTTTTTTGGAGGTTTGGAGGCTTATGAAATTGACAGTATCAGGTTCTAGGTGTCTAACCCAGTGGTACTAGATAGGAGAAAGAGGCCACCCTGTTAAATAAAGTCACTGTGGCTTTAAAAGGCAAAATGGTTCCCACTTGTCCCCACAGCTGAGTGGGTTCTTCAGCAGCTTTTGTACTGTGGTATATGTAGCCTCTGTCTTCCAGCCCCCACCTAACCAGTCACTTCTACATACTTTCTTCAAATATTTGTTAAAAGCTTCCCGAAGCAGGAAGCCTCAGGGCTGCAGAGCACTCTGAGAGAGATGAAGCAAAGGTTTCCATGGTAACATTTTGGCACTTATTAGTGTTTGCGTAGGCACTGAGGCAGGATCTGGGGTCCAGACAGTCTCTTGCTGTGAAGGGATGAGAAGAAAAAGAGGACTGAGGAAACAAGATTGCTCTCCCTTTGCCCTTTTGAATATCAGCCCTAAAAGTCTGTCTTCAGAGACTTATGTCTAGTGTTCCTTTCGGAGCTCAGAGTCACTCCCTTAATTCAAGGCCCACTGTCTTGTTAACCGAGTTTAGCTTGCTCAAATACCCCTTCCTCACAGAGCATACTCCTTTGCCCAAAACCTTTGCTTCTTTTCCCTACTACCAATATCTAACTTCTGAGATTGGAGCCTTCCACATTCTCCTTTTCTTAAAGCTCAGGTCACTCCTTACACACTTCCCCAGCGTGCATTCTCTACTTCAGTAAGAGCTTTTCTGCTTCCATATCTTACAGTTGTTTTGCTTACCATACCATTCTTGCTGGGACTTCTGCTTCACGTAACTACTGTTCTTTTAAGACAGATTCCAAGAGTCAGTTTCTTCAAGAAATGGTCTTTGAACACCCCAACTCAATGGGAACCTCGTTCATGAACTTAATTGGAGCACTGCTCAGATTAGCCATTTTGAGTTGTACTACTAGCTCCCTCAGTATGGTTTTATACAACATGGAGAGTAGTCCCTTCATCCCCAAAAGATTATTTTTCCCACTGCATTCCAATACAGGCACTGCTCTTAATTAGACAATATATAATAATATATATGCAAAGGGATTACCCTAATACACTGTATATAGGAAGTAGTGGATAGATGTATGATATAATCATCCTCAATTAGTTCCTGATTCATGCCCCGGTACAACTGTCACCACTTCTATTCATGAGCCTCACATAATGTCCCTGGATCTTCATTTAGTCTTAGGCTTGGAATCTTCATGAGCCATTAGCTTGGCAAAACTCAGTGAGTGGTCATTGACCTTATTTTCCACCCTTGCTGCATCGTTTCCCCTCCAGCTATGGGCTCGTCCATTCTCCTCAGTGAATAACACAAGGGAAGATTCTCAAGGTAGTGAAGCAGAGCATTAAGCAAGCACAGTGTTGCAGCTGGCAAACCTGGCCCACTACCCAGCAGTGCACTTGTCAGAAAAGGCAGTTCTTCTGGTTATACTCATTCATGTGTGCTGTTTCTCAACCCTTGATCAAGACAGAGAGAAGAAGTTCATGTGTGGTGAACATACCCCAGTGTAGTAGTAATTTTCCAAAAGGAGAGTCACTGGATGGTGAGGTAGAGTCACAGTCATCGTCTCGTGACTGCTGGGGCAGTTATCCTTCCTTGCCCAGGCTCTCTGATCAAACCCTGAGGGTTCCCTAGGCTCTCTTACTTCCCAGGTTTATATGAAATTGTACCACCCGGAGAAAATATTTCACTTGTTTTTATTTCTTTTCATTCTCTCTCTCTCTTTTTTTTCCTTTTCATTTACATGAATGTATTTGATTTGCCACAAATACAGAGAATCTCCATTTGTATTTCTCAGCAGGGTTAGTCCTGCAGCCTCTCCCAAATTCTTTCTCACTGATTTGAAAGGCTACATTTCCCAAGTTCTAACCTCATCTTCCCTATAACCTATGCATTGCATTCTCTCTCTTTTTTAATCAATCATGATTACTTTGGAGGCTAATATGGATAGCTACTCCAACCAGCCCACACTCCAGTCACAATGAAGTGGGAGTATAAAGATCAATGCATTTTTTTTGAAGAATTAAAATCTATTATTATATATCACAAAACTACTGGAAAAGAGAATTTGGAACATTTGCTCTTGTTTGATAAGTAGACATTTTATACATGTATACATAATCATCACACTTACTATGTAGTTATTATAAATCAATTAATACATTTTTAAAGCTTAAAGGAGAGTATGGCATTGTTTTAATATCCAACTTTACCCTGCCCATTGATAATATCAGATGTTAGGTTATTCTAACTCCACTTTCTAAACATAGCAAGCCTAAAGTTATAATCTGTCTCTGATGTTTCCAACATTGGAAATTTCTATGGGTCAGTTTCTATTCTTTGCTTTTTCTTAGGGTAGCTGGCAATATTTCTTTTTGCATATAACTGTCTTTGCATTTGAAAACTACTTATAGAAGTAACTTGGGGTGCACCATAGATCCCTTTCTTCAGAGGGAGAGGAGGGGAGACAGAGGTAGAGGGGAGAGAGAAAGAAAGAGAGAGAAGCAAACCTGTTTGTTTGCTTTGACCACTTTGCTGTGGTGTTCCTGTTACAGAACCATCTTACATGCTTAGGGTATATTTTGTTGAACCGTTAAAACTCAGGGTACAATTCTCTGAAGTTGATGTGTGGTTCACGCTTATCCTCCAAATGCAATTGGAGATTTAACTCCACAGAAAGAGTGTTTTCTACCAGATTTCTCACCTTTAATTCTTTCCAGGCCTTCATTTCTGTAATTGTGGCCCATAAGACCCACTTGACCATGAAGATTCTAATGGGCTAGCAGTGGCAAATGTTCCTAGAAAAAAAGCAGCCATATCTGTACTCACTCAGCTATGTTTCTATTGCCACTTCACTCTTGACCGTTAATGCTTGCTTTATTTCTAGTCCTATATTGAGTTTAAGGTTTGAATGCATATTTTTGTAATTTTAGGTGATTCCAACTAATACACTCAAAGTATAGCACATATAATTTTGCCATTGTTTTGCCATTGTGCCTGGAAGTAGGAAGTTGGAATGAGAGGCTAAAACTAAAACTCCTAACTCACGAAAACACTTCTGAACTCATTTGCTCCAAGCCATACATTTAAATAGCATTAGAGCTTGAAGAACATCTCAGGTGTCTACTGTATCACTATCATATGCAAACATTAGCAAACAACGGTCGGTGTTTCAGGACTGAAATGGCTCTGTGTGTGTGTGTGTGTGTGTGTGTGTGTGTGTGTGTGTGTGTGTGTGTGTGTGTTTATATATGTGTTCCATGTGCCTGGGTATGTGCCCATGAACATTTGTGTGTGTTTGGGTGTATATGTGTGTGAGGTTTTGTGTATGGAGTCTTCCTTGATTGCTGTCCCACATTATATGTTGAGGCATGTTCTCTTGCTGAATCCAGACCATTCCAATATGGCGAGCATATCTAGCCAACCTCATAATTGCCACAACTGACCATAACTTGTGTGGATTCTCAGGATCTAAACTCCAGTCCTTGTGACTGCATGGCAGGTGCTTTAATAACTAAGCTAGCTTCCTGACCTGCCTATCACCGTTCTGTACTTTATCCCAAAGAGCAGGACCTACTTCGTTTGTTCATCCTTTTCCTACCATTTATTTTCCACCATATATTTTTCCAAAGCTGTGATGTTAGGTTCACAGCATTTTTTTTCCTTTTCTTTCTGCCTACGTATTCTGGTCAATCCCTGCATGTAGTCTTGGAAACACAGATGCCTTTCGGCTACTGCAGTGGCCTGACTCTCACTGCCTGTGAGCAGAGTCCCCTCAGTTGTCAACTCCTGCCTCCCACTCTGCAGTAGCTGTCCTTCAGGTGCAGCATTCTAGAATGAAAGTACCAGAGTCCTGGAGTGCTTTTCCACATGAGTGTTAATTTTCCCATCTGTGCTGTCATCTGTGCCTACTAGAAGTTGATCTTCGAATGTGTATAAGCAGGTTAGTGGAACAAAATTAAAAAAAAAAAGAATCCCACTGTTTTGTTGTTACCTATCTAAGCTGGATCACTGAGATTGTGAGGTTCAGACTTTAACTGAGGGGCCTGTTTAGAAGACCCAGAAGGATAAACGGAATATTCAGGCTATGTCATATGGCACGAAAGCTTGCATTGGCCTCTGTAAGGGAAATCAAATGAACTGGACAAGAACCTTACCCACGGACAGGCCCAGGTTTTTCTATTTCTCCTTCCCTGCCCAATAAACGTGTCTTGTCTTAGAGCTTAGATGTTCTTAGATTCTTACCAAAGATCCTTAATAGATCGCACAGGGTCAACCAGGGACAGGTGTCTGTAAAGAGGCCAGCGAAGGAAAGAGGCAGAAAATGCGTATAAAATGACCTTGAACATCACTGTCATAGCAATAAACACTGACTGAGTTGGACACCAGTGAAAGGCAGAACCATACTTCCACTTTCCACTCTGTTATGAACAGGTATTTCTAGGTTGCTAGGCCTTTGTTGTATTTTTTTTTTTTTTTCAACCCTTCTATTTTCTCCCATTTTGACTGTGGTGACCGTACTTGGGAAGCATTGTGGGGAGTTTAGCACGCTTTCCCACTTGAGTGTCCTCTTTCACTTGGGTTTCTTTTGCATTTCAGGTAGTTTGCTTTCTTCCTATACTCAGATGATTGTCCTTACTGTCTGAGGTTTGTTTTTCCAAGTTGATAAGAGGGAAGCCAGTAGGAAAATCTAGAAAGGAAGAAAATTGGAATATTGGAATCACCAAAGAGATCTAGCCTGTTAAGTAAGAGCCCTCTGCTTTGCCAGAAGCCCATGCTTGCCCCCACACTCTCTCAGACAGGTACTGAGTTTTTGGGAGCAATACTTACCGTCTAGGAAAATCTGCTTTCAGCATATTAGGTAAGTATGTTCATGGCTGATATCACTCTACCCCGATTACTGTATCCAGGACTGGGCTAGACAGTAGACAACTCCCAATTGCACAGGTATTGTTGCTGTAGAGTTTTAATGGAGTACGCTTTTCAACATAGTCACCTCTATTTGACCCTGTCTCTGTGCTTTTGTCTCTGCCACTGCCATGCTGCTATGTCTGTACAACACACCCTTCTCACTTACTGATCTAAATTTCACCCTGTAACCTCATCTATTATTGTTAACAAGGGCCACCCTGGCTGACCTGCTCAACTTGGGGGGACAGAGGGAATCCTTGATGGATGGTTTTGCAGAGAGAGAGAGAGCTGCATAGGAGCTGAGGCCAAGGGGGTTGTCTGCTGAATGTCTGCTATGGGCTGGACACTGCTGGGCACTTTTCATGCCTGTGTTCATTCTCTGTTAGTCATAGAAAGGTAGTTGGCTTTGAAAGGTAGGAGGCTGACTTGTTTTTCCTTCTAATAAGTGGAATAAGACGATAAAAAGAAGCGATTATTTCATGAATTAGCAGTCTGTGGTCAAATAAGTATATAACTTTAAACAAGCTACTTTTCTTCTATTTTGTCCTCTGTAAAATGGCCAGGTAATCTTTACTCAGTTATCACATACAATAGAAATTATATACGATAGAAATTAATGTACCTACAGAAATAAAATCTCATGCATACTAAATGCGAAGCAATTAGAGTTTAAGAGCCAAAGTGCAGATGACTAAGCTCTTAATATCTTACCTTGGGAACTTAATGCTTGTATATGTATGACCTTGGAAAAGTCATTTATCACATCTGTGCAATGGGGCTATTGAAAGTCATGGTTCTTGAGATTTTTCTATGAAAGATTAGATCATATGTAGAAATGTTAGAAAAGTGTGTATACACAATACTATGCTAGATACTGAGAATTTTGGTTCCCCCTTTTCTCATAGCCACCCTTTTTAATCTTTAATGCAGCAGAACTTAGTTAATACTACTGATGGGCTATGATGTTTGGTAGCTTTTTACAAGCATGAGTTTTACATTAAATTAGTTATATTAGTGTATAGAAGAAGGGGCAGAGTTATTCTACTATTCTTTATTGATTGACCTAATTTTATATTGCACTTGAGTTACAAAGAAGACTCTCAATCTATGAGCTTAGAGACTTTATTATTTAGTAGGAACTACAAGACACACACTCAAACTTACCCAAGATAGTATAGAGTTATAGGATGGATGGATATAGAAATTATTACAGTAAGCAAATAAAGACAGACTCAGAAAGACAAATGCTACAAATTCACTCTATATGCAGAAACTAACATTTAATGTTTTCAGATGTATACATGTGGGTGTTGGTATAGGTCATGCAACCATAAAGGGGGGAAGTTTCTAAGGAAGGAGATCAGGAAAATAAAATACACGCAACAAAAAGTGGAAAAAAGCTACTAGGAGTAGAAGGGTCCAAAATGCTTATGAAATCTAATGCTTTGCAAACTAATTTTAAGATGATTAATAACAGACTCACCATGTATTCTTTATAACCTGAGAAGCCTAGAAACATGCCAGTGCTGGCAGTTTTTGTACAAGCTGTGCAAATTGCAAAGTGCTGGAGTAAATAGAAAATAGAAGAATCATTACTTGCTGGGGGAATCATAGAAGGCACCTAAGGATGAGAATTGAGAGCACACAGTACCAGTTAAGCTCTGAACCGAGGACACACACAGCGTATAAGTGGTAAGGGCCTTGTGTTGGCTTTCGTTGTGTGGATACCTAGGGTCTTGCTGAGGCATAACAGAGCAAGAAAGGCTGATTAGGATTAGGCTAAAATTGTGAGCTACAGAAGTTGAGCTTATTTAAAAGGCAGGCTGAGAGCTATTCGAGAATTTTGGAGCAGGCAAATTGCATTAGCAAACTTGCCTTTCTGAGGGCATGCTGACAGCAGGGCATAAGAAACACCATCTTCTTTGGCCACCTGAAGGAAACAATTTTTGCAAAGAAATCTTTTCCTCTCCTGAGATGGGCAGTGGGTGCTTGTTCATTTCAGTAAATACATACAAATGGAAACCTGCTTGCCGGCCAGAATCCCCTTAGGAAAAATGGGTTATACCCAATTGTTTTCCCTTCCTCACTCTATGCTCAAGTAGGTCCAGAAGGCTTTCTCACTAGGAATACTATAACAAACTGTTCCTTTCAAGATTGGATTGACTTCCCTGGACTGATCCAATGTTTTATTCCTCCCTTCCTTCCTTTACACCCTCATTTACTGACCTTTGTGCACCTCGGTTTCAGTTTGACTGCATCTTCTATAGTTAACCTCTAAATGTTGGAACAGTCGTGTCTTCTACTTTGCTATATCAGGATAGCCTCTTAGTGGTTTCAACCACTTCCATGGTTGGAAAATTTCTGAAAGACCAAAACTGGAAGTGGGCAATAGTGTAGGCAGAGTCATTTAAGTGGCTTGGCCACTCCTGGTTTTTGTCCTTTTATTATTATTAATTACTATTATCACTATCAATAACTGTAGGGCCTGTAATGAATTCACTACATTGTCTCCATAATGAAGTTGAAATCATAAATCATAAAATATTACTCATGTACTTCACACAATAGCATTCTGCTGCACTTTGAATAAAATCTAAACTCCTTTTGATGATGTACAAGGGCCCTACAGGGTCTGGCCTTTGTGTTTCTTCTGCCTTGTCATGTACCACACCCTTCATGCTCATCACACATAGCATAATGTCTGTCTGTTCTGTTCTGGTAATCAGTTTGAACCTCTTCAGCATTTCTAGTCCTAGATCCTTCTGTGCAACAGGCTTTTGTCATTAGGTACCAGCATAGATGCCACTTCCTCTTGAAGGCTTTTCTAAAATAGTCTTCTGTTGTTGTTTTCTTTCTAAAGCATTCACCTATTCTATTCTTAGTACTGATATCTATTAAATTCTCTTATTCTTGGACTGTCTGCTTTCTATTCTCTAACATACAACTAGAAAGTAAGCTTCATTGAAGCAGGATTGGCAATTGTGTTTCTCAGGCCCACAAGAGTGTCCTGTATGTGGCAGGCGCAGAATAAATATCCATTGAATGAATGTTGAGCAAATTAATTGGTAACAGAGTGATTTACTGAAGAAATACAGACAACAGGCACTAAAGCATTTAATTAAATTGGTGGCAGTCAGAAGCAACGTGAAGGAGAAAAAAATCAATATTAGACTAATCATACCAAGATTTCAACTAAAAGTACTTAATCCTGCAAACAATGGAAGACTCTTCCAGGGTCACCATTTCTATTACAAAGTATCAGAACTGGCAACACAAATCAATAATGTGCTAAGTAATTATCTTTTCATTCATCAAAATGCAATAGAATAAAGAAGCAGTAGTTCAGTACAGGTTGCTAACTGAAAGTATTGGAGAGAAAGGAAGAGACAACTGGTTCCATACAGTCTTGCCATTAAAATTAGAAAGTTCCTGATATGAACGAGGAGTGGGTTGAAGGGCAGATTGGCAGGTTTGGGACAGAACATGTCGATTTTTATTCATTCCTTGGAATGTTGGGCGGACAGTTTTTGTTTGGGTCTAGAAGTCTGCAGGAAGGACAGAGGCTAGAGATTATGGTTGTCATTAGCACAAACATGGAGTTCAAAGGAGAAAGAATAGGACTCTGTGAGGAATACAAACCACTTGAAGGGAGCAGTAATCACTATTTGAAGAAGTTTACTTACTAAGTCTTCTAGATCCCAGAAGACATTAGAAAAAAGGGATTGCAATAACGTCTCATTTCTTCAGCTTCTCCCTCCCTTGAAGAACCGTGTGGATCTATTTTCATGTAGGCGACCCTGAGCAAGGGCCTCTGAGGAAGCACATTCATCTTCCTTGCCATTGGCCTCTGAAAATATGCCTTTGACTAACCACGGGGCAGATGTCAAGATGGGCAATGAGAATGCCTCTTAGTAGCTCTCCATTCTCTGAGGAGATGAGGAAAGCCGAGCTATAAAGTCCCCAGTGCTACTTAGCTCTCCCAACACAAATGCACATTCTGAAACTTTAAGCACACCAGAATGAATGTAGTCAGCAGCAATTGCAGCAACAGTTTCACCCAGACATCTAAAGCTGTTTGTAAAGCTGATTTATTCCTTAATGTTGTTAGTTGACATACTGCCATTTTAATTTTTACTCAGTGCCAGCCCGTGGCTCTCCCAGGGAAAGAGCTCATCTGAGTATGTGGCAGAGCTGAGCGCGGCCCTCAGATTGCTAGCGGCAGCTCCTCTGCTCAGAAGGCACTGTTGGCAGCGACCACATTCTGCTACACCATCCTCTCTCTTTGGCAGAAAGCAAGGCCTCATCCTCCACGCTGGCCTTCATCCTGAACTGGTGGAAGCCAGGAGCCCATCATGGACTGATTGTTTAGATTCTGTTAGCAAACGGGCATCAACCAGTGTCAGGACTTGTGTGGTGACGATACAATAGGGTTCCTAACGAGGACAAGACAGTGTTTGGTTTCAATTCAAGGGTTCATTTGTCTTCTGTTTATGTCTAGCTACCATACTGTAAAGCAGATGGCTTGGGTTGAATGAAAGGGATTGCTATAAAACAGACTGAACAAAATGCTAAGTGGTCCACATTTCTCAGGTGCTGCAAGGAATTGACTCGAGCTTAGTTAGGGGCCTTGGGTTTGACCCGGAGAAAGAGCTATATCCGGGGGAGCTTCAGCTATTGTAAATAAGAAAATCCAATCTCAAAGTGGAGTTTGAGAACACTGGAGGGAGGGAAAGAGGAGAAAGTAACATTATATGAGCCTTGCTCACCCTTTCATCGTTAGGGTTTATAGTAGTCTTGAGAATAGGAATGTACAATGACTATGTGTTGACTATGAGAATGGATAAAAGGATTCAATCTCAGTGATCACTTTGATAAACTGAGCTTGTCTAGTGGAAGGTTTTCCTAGCGTTCCCCTAAAGAATTTAACTTGGGCAACAGTCTAGACAGAATCTAAAGCCCCGTCACTGCTTCCCTTAAGTGGTACTGTGCCAATTTGCTGCCTTTCTGCTTTGTTTTTACTTTACGTCTATTCTTACACATCAAACGACTCGGGTTATTTTCCTCTTCAGCCAATAATGACAATAAAATACCATTCCTACTCTCCTTGTCACCGAGTTGCGGCAATCTGTGTTTCTAAACAATTTGGATTCCCATTTACTGGCTGGTTTCTGCTTAGTGCGACATCAGTAAGTTGGAAATGTGCAAGTGTGTGTGTGTGTGTGTGTGTGTGTGTGTGTGTGTGTGTGTGTGTGTGTGTGTGTAAAAATTTCACTGTCTGGAAGAAGAAAACCTAAACTGAACAAGGCAAGGAAAGGTGATGAAATGGAAGGTTATAAGGTAATGATTCATATCTCAATGGAATAATCAGGTTTAGATACTGTGCATGCATATGATTGACTGCATGCCTACATGGGGTTTTCTTTGTTTCAGAGACAGAGTTTGGTGGAACCCAGGCAACCTTAAAACTTCCTTTGCAGCTGAGACTGGTTTTAACATCCTGGTTTTTCAACCTACACCCAATGCCACTACCAAAAATATACTCTTACTGGTAACTACATCTTTAATTGGGACTATAGTTGAACTCACCAGTTCATAGCAATGGGTGACTTTTCAGAAACATGCAGATATAGGGGTCATTTACTCTTTGCAACTCCTAGGTCAGTATAAAACTAGGAAATGAGAAAGCTGGAAAATGAACAGGTTCATTGCTAGTGACCAGGTTTCCATTTGCCTTTGAAGGGGACTCAGGAAACAGCAGCCACTTACTCCTGTCTCTGTCTAATGTCTCTGCCTAAATCCGGCTTGTATTCATGCATGGTATCCCCTCTTTCAGCTTTTCCCAGTAGCTCCAAAAATTACAGAGGAAATGAAATAAAAATTAAATTAAAATGCTCATGAAATAAAAGAACAGGCCAAGAGTCAGTGGTTATGAATAGAAGATGGGGATTGGAGTACAGGTGAATGAGTCATTTAGGGAAAACACTGAAATACAAGGTAGTTAGAAAATGCTCTGTTCTGATATGCAGCACAAAACAATTCAGTATCATATTATTAGATAACATAATACTCAAATTCTCTCTTTTAGTCCCCCTACTCCCTGTGTTAATAGTAATGACAGCTAATACTTACTGAGTCCTTCCTGTCTGCTTAGACACTGTCTTAAACATCTTATGCCTGTTATCTTACAACTCCATCTAATTCTCAGGACAATTCCCACAGGCCAGGTACAATTACAGTTCTCATTGCCTCATACATAATGGAACTGAGGTTCAGACTGGTAATTCTCTTGTCCTGGGTCAGGCCACTGCTGAGTATGATAGAGAAGTGCGTTTTTTTTCTAATCTCAGTGGAATGTATTCACCCATGTCCTGTCATACGTACATTCCTTCTTTTGGATCTTTCCTGTAAGTCCTAGTTTAAGGAAATATTAAGCCAACCAATGGTTTGGAAAGTTTTGGAAGAGTTTTGGCTTCTATACTGATGGCTCTGATCAAACCCAGAAAGACAGAAACAACAGAAGACATGAATGTGGGGAAGAGATTATTGGGAAAAAGGCAGGACAGGAGAGAAAGGGAATGAGAGAGGTAGGAAGGGCAATAAAATGTATGTATACAAGACAAGATTTAAGACGCATATATTAATAATACACAAATATATGTGTTGTTTGTGTGTGAGTGAAATTGTCAACAAATTTAATGCTTACTAATGTTTGTCACAAAAGTTTTGATGGGCTGGAGAGATGGTTCAGCAGTTAAGAGCACTGACTGCTCTTCCAGAGGTGCTGAGTTCACTTCCTGGCAACCACATGGTGACTGAAAACCATCCGATGCCCTCCACTTGTGTGTCTGAAGACAGCTACAGTGTACTCATATGCATAAAATAAATAAATAAATCTTTTAAAATAAGTTTTGGCTTCATTCAATGAAGAAGGTTATTTAATGAAGTCACAAATTATCTATGGCAGAAAAGAACTAACAAGTCTATTGTGGTAGGTTGAATACCATTACTAAGTAATAAATTATATTATTGTTCTATGAACAGAAACTGGGAGTTTTGATGGTAGTAATATGGGTATAATGCAAGTATTCATGCACATGATTACATTAAATTCACGTGTCCTGAGATATTTCACATGCTATAGTATATAATCCCTCTGCAATTAATGTGATGAGTATCTGACAACAGGATTTACATAACTTCTTCTATGAAGGAACTTCAAAATTAAAATATAGGCATGTGTCATCTCCAGGTATACTTGATGGAATGAGTTGTGCTCAAGAGCTGTTGAGAAATAAATTTCTATCACTGGTTCATGAGTGAATGACAGAATTGGTGCCACAGGAGGTACTAAATGCAAAGACTTCCAAAGCTCAATGGTTACCAATGTCTGCCAGTGAAAAGGGGGAAATTGAAGGCTGTATAAGTTTGTGATTCCAAAGCAGATTCAGTATTGTGAGATCTTACTACGTCTTTATCTTTACAGACACTGGATGACAGAAAATTATAGGCAGTTAGTAGCCTCTGGTTGTAGGCAATGCTTATAATTACTCATTCCCTATATTCTATAATGGCAAAATTTGTTCAAAGATCTATTATAGGCTCTGGCACTTTTGGGGTATCACATAGCATCAGAAGGATCTTGCTAAGAGTGAGCCCTTTAGGCTACACCCAAAGGAGTAGCTCTCAATTCATTTTGTATACTCCGGTGTATGCCATGCCACAAAGGACAATTCCATTTATCCAAGAGCCCTTTAGTTGACACAGCCTTTTAGGCCACTATCCACTAAACAGAGAAAGTATAGGCAGAACACTTGCAGAGCATACCCTAAGGGAACTCTCCTGACACTTGCCCATGCTCCATAAAACAATGGGCTGTCCTTGCTCTATAGCCTAGCTATGCATGGATTAAGAGCTTTGCCTTTGAGATTGCAACATAGCATGCTACACACCGAGTCTATTCTATACCTGACTTTTGCATCACTATCACTGGCCTCCATGCCTTACCTTTCTTTGTTGAGACCATATTCTCCAAGATTGTAGCAATCACTGAAAATGCCCAAGGTGATGAAGTGGATCCTATCCCATTTTTAACTGCAATGTAACTGTGCATATCATAAAGTCAGTCTCTACTACCCACCACGGGTTTGCATAGGACAAACAAATCAGAAACTTTCCTATTACTGGTCTACTGTCAGCTGGCGTGTCACCAGGGCTTATACAATCATTTTGCTCATAGAGAGGCAATCTGTTCCCAAACCGGGGTTCATGTCTTTCACCAAAGGTTCAACGAATCCACTTTTACAGAGTCATTCCTCATTAATCCTGGAAGGTCAAATAAACACGTGCTTAGAACATAGCACTGCAAAGGTACCAACCAAACAATTATAAAAAAATTAATCTTGTTTTTTCATAAAATAGTCATGGTAAGAAAAATCAAAGCTTTATTATTTAGATTTTTAACATCTGTCATATGATTTAGAATTCCAAAGTGTAAAGATCAAAATCTTCCTAGTGATTAATGCTTCCAAGGACCCTGTTTTGGCCCTGCCTTCTTGGTTTCTCCACCTGCTGTAAATGAGCCCTCTGCTACTATCCAAACCTTCTCACTCCTTTAATCAATTCTCGCTTAATGTACTAATCCTACAGTAAAGGAAAATATTCATATAGTCACTGGTAGGGCCATGTCAAACGTTAAAACCCTGAATATTTTTCTGCCTGTTAGTAAAGAGCCAGTGTTATGACCTCCATACTCCCTATTATGAGTAGTTTATTGTCAACTTGACATAAACTAGAGCTATCTCGAGAGTGGACCCTCAATTGGGAAAATGCCTTCATTGGATTGGCTTATAGGCAACTCTGTAGGCTATTTTCTTGATTGATGATTGGTGTGAGTGTGTGCAGATCATTGAGGACAGTGCTGCCTCTGAGTCGATGGTGCTGGATGGTATAAGAAAGCTGGCTGAGAAAAGCATGGGAGGCAAGCCAGTAAGCAGCATTCCTCCATGGCCTCTGCTTCAGTTCCTGCCTTCAGGTTCTTGCATTGGCTTCCTCTATTAAGGGATCATAACGCATATGCCAAAGAAACCCATTCTTCTCTGAGTTGCTTTTGGCCATGGTGTTTTATCATAGCAATAGGCAGAAAACTAAAATATTACCCTCCTCTCAGGATCGGCCACCACTTGTAGCCCTAGAATCTGCCCTCTACTCCAGATCACGGGACCATTTCATAATCAAACAACTGAAGGTATAATCTTTCCTCCAGAATTTTATTCCAGTGTTTGCACTGATAGGTCACTGTCAATGCAAAGTCACTTGCTACATATTTTAGGTACCATACTTTTCTGTAACCACTATACCAAATGTTATATAGCTTTCCAGGAATGACACTAGGTAAGTGTTTCTCAAACCAGGAAAGGCTTTGACAATTGGGACACATTGGGAAATAACCATGCTCTGATGCCATGCTCTCTACTAATAGATACTTTGTCTTGAGGCAACTTCGTACAGACATCAGTGCCTCCACACTACTGATATTACAGATCTCTGCATACCACATGTCTCGTTCTAACTGTGCCTTCTGTATTAGCTGCTTTCTTCATTGTTGTGGCAAAACCCCTCGCAGAAGCAACTTAAGGAAGAAAGATATATTTTTATTTGCTTTAGGGTATGAGAGCTTGCTATGTGTAACTGCTTAGTCACATATGATTAATGTAGACTCTGATTAGGGATTAGCTCATACCACAAAAGTGTGGGCGTGGTGTTGCTCCAGGTATTATTATCCTGGGTGGTTTCATAGATCTGTCAAGTCTTGAGATTTTTGTTTGGGAAAATAGGTTCTAAACTTAATTGTTTAGAAATTGATAGGACCTCATACTAGGGGCTGATGCTCTAACCAAGAAAGAGTTGGATACATTGTATCATAGTCAAAGACATAGTAATGGGAACATGCGACACTGGTTGCATTAATTCCATAGGCAAGACACAGAGGGTGATTGGTGAATGTCGATATTCCTCTTACTTTCTCCTCTGTTTTCTGTCTATTTACTCAAGGACCCCAACCCACATAATGGTGGTTCCTTTGAAGTGATTCTTTCCTCTTCAATTAAACCTCTCTGAAAGTTCCTTCAAAGAAACATCCAGAAGTATACCTCATAGGTGATTCTAAATACAGTCAGCTGGACACTCAAAATTAATCAATGCACCTCCTCACCATTTACTAATAGTGCCTACAAGTCTCAATAGCTGATGATCTGGTCAGTAGATATTGTCCTGACATGAAGTAACCAACAAGGCCATTAGGTTTACAGAGTCAAGACCAGTTCTTTCAAGCTGGAAGACATAGATTCAGTTTTACCTGGGATGCAGTGACAGTTCCTAATGTGTATTCCAGTTCAGATCTTGACAGAACATTAGGCAAGAATTGAGCAAAATCTCTAATACTATGTCTAATAATTTGAGCAGTCATCTAATAAGATATAAAGCCTCAACAACAACCAAGAAATCTCTAGAATTGACAGACCCATGAAATGAAGGCACATGGGATGATCAGGACTGAAGAAGTGCCATGGCTCCTTTTCACATGGCAGTTAATCCCTTTCTAGAACAGAGTTCACATCAGCCATCAAAGCTGGCTAGACAATTAACATAAAGTCACTTCTCACAGTCTGAAACAAACATAGCTAAGCCAGGGAACTGGAGTCAAGACAGTGCAAATTCTAAGAAGACCAAGAGTCTGGAGGGAGTTGATAAGATGACTAAGGACACCCTGAAGCAGCCTCTGTTTCCTGAGACAATCTGGGAACAGATCAGGCAAATATTGCACCATTCCTCACATGCATCTCCAACCCTCCCTCCCACCGATTAACTTCTCTTCCTTATATCTCTCCTACCATTAACTCCTTGGTCATCCTTTCTTTCTTTCTCTCCTCTTTCCCCTCATTCTTTCATGTCCTTATTCCCATTATGTGTGGGCTTACTCAGTGCTATAACATTTAATTACTACAACTTTAAAGTTTTCCTAGTTACCTTTAAGCCAGAAGAGAATCAGACAACTTGTAAGGTAGTACCTACTAGGCTATTGCCAGGGATTTTGTTTACTCTAGCAGATTTCACTCCTGGAACTAGAGTAGGTTGAGGAACAAAAGCCTCTTTCTTTAGTTAGCAATGTAAGTATCATATTAGGAAAAATACTGATTTAAAATCTTCTGAATATGTACTTTTGTTGTCAAGCTTTCATTACATGTTTAAATAAACACAGCTCAATGTTGTTTATGTCCTTTAAACTTTTTTCGATTGAATTTCTTCTTTCATAATGTGTCATCTATTGGCTTCTATTCCTGTATATGATCTAATCACACTAAATCTTCCTCCATTCTCAAGTTTTAAGAGTCATCCATTTGGTATGTTTTATACCTTATACTTCCATATTTTAAGAACTTCACACACACACACACACACACACACGTCACAAACACACGTGTGTGTGTATGTGTGTGTTTATGTTTATGAATGTATATATACATATATGTGTATGTGTGTGTGATTGTGTGTGTAGGAGCCTACACAGGATAATAATTTTTCTTAGTTTTATTCTGACGTGGTACATATCCTGCAGTTTGCTTTTTCCATGGACATTGTCTTGAAGTCCGTATCTTGTAGTTCATGAGTTACTGTAGTTACTAGGGCAGCCCCTACAAGACTACAGTACCCATAGGTCACTAAATGGCCTAGACATAAACCACTCTGGAGATAGTTTCAGGGAACAGTGTCTGTTCTGTTGCACGTGAGCAACTACTTATACAGTGGAAGCTTATCGACTGCAATTGGTTAGCACACTGTCTCAGATTGGATAGTAAGTGATCATATCATCGGAGTCTCTATGTAGAAGAATCACATTAAAGGGGATGTGGATAAGGCAGTGCAGACTCATTCATGGGCCAGCTACTTGACTACTCACACTACTTCAGAATTCAGTGTTCTAACTTCTGGGAATACTCAGGGCTATGATGTGCCATGTTTCTCATTTAGAAGCCCAGTGTGCCATGTAGGCATTTTCATATCAGCAATTTCTCCTACGATGCATGTGAATTTCTGCACAGTGTGCTACATTATGGATAATTTCAATTTATTTGATACTTCCCTTAATTTTAATAAACATAAAGGTTGTTTCCATTGTTCTGCTATTATTTGTGAAAACCTTAGTTTATGTAATTGAGTTTCTCTAGGATATATGCTGAAAGTAGGAAATGCTGGATCGTTATAAATATCCTCTTTCTTTTATTTTAATAAATATTACACAGTTGCATTTCTAAGTAGTTTTACAAATTAAAAGACCACTAAAATACATAAATTACATATTTATATATAGACTATATTAATATAAATATATTTATATATATAGAACATATAATTAGTTTTAGTATATAATTTTGAAATTATTCAGGCCCTAAAACTGTAATTTTTGGATAGCTATATTATTTCCCTCTAGATCTAAGTTAATATTTTCTATGCTTTATCTATCAATCAATCAATCTATCTATCACCTTTATATTTATTTATCATAGTCACTGAAACATTTCATAAAAATTGTAAATCTCATGACTCAATTTTGTGGTTCTGGCGATGGAATCCAATGCCTCATGCATGTTAAACACACATGCTGCCACTGAATTGTATGTTCAGGCTAATGTCATGGTTCTTGACCCTTAAATACTTCAGCAAGTGCCTCCTGAAAGTAATGACATTCCAATATATAAACACAACTTATCTTCATACAATATCATATCCCATGTATAAAATTAGCAGTAGTTTCCTCATTCTTATACCATTTACTATCGACTTCACATTAAAATTTCCTCAGGTGTCACAAAATGTCATTTTAATGTTTTATTTTGACAACTGGGATTCAGTCAAGTTTAACTAATTGAATATTTTATAAAATGTAATTGAAGTACCAAAAGACTTCATAGTTTAAAATGGAACAGTACAGTGATATGGTTTGTTGTCTATTATTTTGTTTGAGACAAATTCTTGCTGTATATCTTACCTCATGCTTCCCTTAAATTCCTCATCTTCCTGCTTTAGTCTCCCCAGAACTAGAATTCCAATTATACAGTACAATGATACCTAGCAATATTTTAAACTATATTGAGTATATCAAGGTCATAATTTCATCACATTTTTATCATCCAATGAAGAAATACTATATTGATTAGGAGCCACTCCTTAAGTTCCATTGTTCTAATTCTTCTTGAAAACTGAGAATTATGACCAGATCTATGTAGGATGTGATATTAGTCCCTAATGTGTTCCACTTAAAATCTTCATAGAGCATTAGGTAAAACTGGAAAGTAAAATCTGAATACTATGTCTAATAATTCAAGCAATATTCTAAACAGAGTCAAATGTAAAACCATATGAGTATGTTGGTATATATGTATGTCTTCTTTTCCTTAACCATAACATTTTCAGATTTTTCCTATGTCATATTTTGGCATTATATATTTTTTTTCATTTTATAGCAGAATAGCAAATCCGCACATGGGTATGCTATTTTTGGTCATTTAAGCATCTGTTGACAAACATCTTAGTTGCTTCCACTTTGGGGGGGTTCTCTAAGTAATGACTGTGAACATTCTTGGTGAAGATTTTGTGGGGACATATGTTTTCTTTGACAATGAGTATATATCTAAGAATAAAACGGATGTGATCTGTAGTGGGCATACCATTTACATTATCAGGGACGACTTATGAGTATCACAGCTTTTCCAAACACTGATCAATGCTTATTGTTGAAGGTACTGTGATGTCCTAGCCAGTAAAGGCACCTGCTTCCAAGCCCGATAGTCCGAGTTTGGTGCCCAGAATGTATATGGTAGAAGGAGAGAGCCAAATCTCACAAGTTTTCCTCTGACTTCCACATGGGTGCTGTGGCACTCGAACATTCACGCACATAAGCATGCACCTGTGTGTGTATATCACACACTGTCACAGAAGCAGAGACAGAGAGAGACAGAGGGAGGCAGAGAGACAAACAGAGGGAATAAATAAATATAAAAAAAACAAAAATATAACTGATGAAACAAAGTTTTTTTTGTAAATAATTACTTCATTTATCTCATTTTCAAATGGATATTTTCACATAGCAATGTAGTGAAATAATTTTTTAAAACTGAGTTTAAAACTGAGTGTTCTGTGCTTGAAGTTTACTCCATTTCTCTCTCATTTTCATACATCTATCAGAATTGTTTGAAGTTCTCTATCAGAAGTTGTTCATTTTCTTTTCTATGGCTCCAGGGAGTCTAACGTAATGAGATTCTGCTAAGGAATCTATGTGGAGAGGACAGGGGAATGGGCCGCAAAGTTTAGTTCCTCCTAAGATCTCTTCTTGGTTCATTATAATGCTGTTCTACAGTATAAGGTTCTACTCATTTATCTTGTGTCACATTGAATTAAAATTCTTAATTGCTAAAAACTCTTTCCCACCTGCAGATTTTCATGTACATTTTGAGTATCTGGATATCATGACCCTTGAAGTGATATTTCCCTAGTTTTAGGTTATGTTATCATTTTACAATGTGTTACTAATAGATTTCTACCCAATTGCCTCCTTAATGTATGATTTACAAATATTTTCTACTATTCTGTGGATTATGATTCATTTTTTCCTTTCTTTAAAGATTTACTTATTATATATAAGTACACTGTAGCTGTCTTCAGACACACCAGAAGAAGGCATCAGATCTCATTACAGATGGTTGTGAGCCACCATGTGTTTGCTGGGATTTGAACTCGGGACCTCTGGAAAAGCAGTCAGTGCGCTTAACCACTGAGCCATCTCTCTAGCCCTTAATTTTCTTTAGAATCCCTTCTGACACAGAAGAGGGTTGATTTTTTTTTTAAATAAGATTTTAGGAAACCTCATTTGTTTTAGTTTAGTTTAGTTGTTTGTAATTTTTTTGAAGGTCTGCATTATATTTATAGATGAATTTAGGTTATGATGCCATCCTAATATCAAACCTAATTCATAAAGATAGACTTTTTCACATTTATTCTTTTTCAATTCCTTGTAACAATGTTTTGCTGTTCTTATTTTCTCTGTACAATGGTTGAATTCCTCTTGGCTTAAGTTATTCCTCAGCATTTTATTGTTTTTCATGCTTAGCTCTTTCATGTTCAAACCCTACCACTTTTTCAGTTAGAGTATTTATTACCAGTATCCAGAAATGTGGTTGTTTATATTGATGTCATATTCTACAATCTTTCTGAATTTGCTTGTTTGTTCCACTAACTTTTAGTGTATCCCTGGGGAGGGTTCTGTGTATAAAATTGTGTCATGTCTCAGTGTAGATGAAGTAGCCAGTGTAGATGAAGTAGCACAACTTCCTTTCCCCTGTGCATATCCTTTGTTCTTCTGCCCCATTGCCCTGGATAGAACCTCCACTACTGAACTGAAAATGAGTGATGAGATCAGACACTCAGGTTTGTTTCTGAACTTAAAGTAATTCATTCTGCCATTCATCATCATGTTAGCTTTGGGTTTTTCAGAGGTTGGGCTGTTTCCTGCCATTTCTGGTTTTTGAATGTTTACTAATCATAAACATTACTTATTGGATATTTTTTTCTGTGTCTGTTGAGATTATCATGTGGAATATCCCCCTTTGTTCTACTAAGAATAGGAGAATATTAGAAGACATATTGATTTATGTTTGTGTTTTTAAATAAGCTTGTATTCTGGAAGTTAATAGCATGTGTTCATAGTTTATAATCCATTTTATGAGCTTCTAATTTTCTTGACATTTTTTTACATTTGTATTTATCAGGGCCCCCAGTATATACGTTCCTTTCTAGTAATGTCTTTATCTGACTTTAGTATCATTGTAATATTTTTCATAAAGAATTAGAAGGTGTGGAAGTGCAGGGCTGTAACCTAGTACAGTACTAGAAAGATAGGGACAAGAATATTACAAGTTCAAGTTCATTCTCAGCTATATAACTAGTTCACATTCAGGCTGTGCTACATGTGACCTGGTTTAAAAAAGAAGGAAAGAAAAAGAAGAAAGGGGATGGGCAGTAAGGAATAGAAAGTGTCCCTCTTTGTGTTTTGTAATTAATGAATGACTAGTGATGACCTTTTAAACACTCTGTAGACTAGGTCAGTGAAGCATCCTTGTTCTTTGTAGGAAATATTTTGATTATTATTCTAATCTCTTTATACAAGACTATTCATATTGTCTGTTCCTTTAGTTGGTTTGGTCAGCATTTCATTTTGTTGTATCTCTTTAGTTTGTGTCATTCTAGATCACTATTACCAGCCTTTCCTCGTCAAATTCACGTACACATTCAAATGGATCACCACTTTTTTTTTCATACAGCATACTGAGTAGTCAAGGTTCTCAGTGATTTGAGACGTGGATTATATACTAAATTCTTAAATACGCATGCTCAAACTTTTTATAATACTCCATTGATTTATTTTAATCTAGTCTTATACAAATACATTTAATTACTCATATGTACAATATGCTTTTACATCTGTGAGGAAAATATGTTATCTATTTCTTTTTAAGTGATCTTGGCTATGCGTGCACATTCATTTTTCTCTAAAATTTTAGAATCGGCTCATCAAATTGTATAAAATATCTCTTGAGATCCAGAAACTCATTATGTTCATCTTATAAAATTACTTCTGTGAGAATTTATATCCTCACTATAATGAGTCTTCCATCCATAAACAAGTTCTTTCTTGTGCTATTCAGTAAATTATCATTTTCTTTATGAAAGTTTGATCATTTTTAGTAAGGGTTCTTACCATATTGAGAGTTTTCTTGGTATTGTCAGTGATAGTTTCAACTACATTTACTAATTGATTATTGATAATGTATATAAGTTTACTAACATTGATATACAAGCCTTAGAAATAATCACTTTTTAAGAATTTTGCGAACTGTAAGTTTTGAGATTTTCTTTTGTTTTAAATCTAATTTTTTTATTTATATCCCTTATTCCATTGGCTAGAATATCTAATTACATATGGAGTTTTAGTTGTTAATAATAACCTCTTTCTTCTATTTTACTTTAATGACTATGTTTTAAATTAAATCACCATTGAAGTATATTTGTTCTTTGTTTCTATTAGAGAAGTGTATCAACATAAGATAATTTGAATTTTCTAAAATGTTGGCTAAATCATGAAACAATGTTGTTGTGATTGTAGCTCCAATCTGAGGACTGTATTCCATCCTTATTAAGAAATAGCACATAGGTTGAAACTTCAGTTGAGTTCAATTGTGGGAAGATAGAACTCAAAATCTGAAGCCAGATACTCATGAAGTGTTATGCAAAAGTAAGATTTGTCTTTCTGTCACAAACAAAGAAAAAAACCTCATGGTTTGGTCCAGGCTTGGAGGAATGTACTCCTTCTAGTGACTTTGTTTTATGCCTTTGTTTAAGAAGTGATTTGAGAACAGAAGAACAACTGTGATTTGTTTCACCTTCCAACTATCTACCATTGTTTAGAAAATTACCTTATTTTGTCTGCTACCTTGGGAGAGAAAATCCATTCCCTTGAGAGTGCCATCCTAATCACACTAGCCACTGGTTAGCGTGGATTGGATTTTCTCTTTCTGTGCTATACTGTTTACAGTTCCATATGGCAATTCCAAACCTTGATACTTGAAAAGAAATATTTCTTACTCCAGCATGGAAAACCTTGTATTGACAACCAAATACCTAACAAGTAAGGTCTTCAAATAAACCTGTTCACACATTTTGGGGAATAATTAAGAGAAAGAGTGGAATAATGTGTTTCTATTTCATTATAGTTAGTGAGAAACATTATTTGCCACAGGGCTACATTACAATATCACTCCTTTTCTTCTCATATGATATAAGCCGAACTGTCATTTATTCTATGTCTCCCTTTTCTGTATGCCAATTGAAAACAAAGTCATTATCTACATCAAAATTCATTGTGATGATTAATATAGATATGTATAAAATATTTAGCCAAAGGTCCAAATATATTAAAGGTTCATAAAATGATATCTGTTAAAATGATATATGGAATGCAATTATCAAAAGCCTCAGAGTATGAGAGGAGACTCTATTATAATTTGTATACATTTGTCTCCAGTGACTTGCAAGCATGCACCCATTAAATGACTTGAGCACAACTCAAGAGAACTTTCAGTAGCCTTCAGTTTCTGGTCTCATAGCAAAGTGTAGGTACTCAAAACTAGGTATCCCTTGCAAAAGTAGTAATTTCTATAATGTAAATCCATACTCTAGACCCCTTAACACTGAAGTACCTAGAGAATAACAAATAACCTAGCTGAATCCCAAGATGACTATTTAATTCCCGAATGCATCCAGAATTAGTCTTGCCTTCCCATGATTTTACCAGGAAGGAAATGAGCATCACTCAGCAGTACTCTATACTACAGGTACTTCCTAGCCAAGTACCTTGCACTACACTATTCCAATTTCTGTTCTAAGCATCTGCTCTTTGATTTCTCAATGGGGGAAACAATTTATTCTACATGTAATTTTGTCTCTGACATGCTCCTACTTTGACCAAAATAGCTCCTCACTATGTAGGAACATGTTCTCATTTTCAGACAAAAGATGACATAGGAGTTATAACTTTCCTTAGTACATTGTGAGAAGGAAAATCAGACAACTTTTAAACAATTATAATACTTAATTGTTGGCATTTTTTGGGTACATAGTATATCAGAGAGAACACTGCTAAATAAGCTATATGAATTGTATATTTTAGTCCTTGTAACAAACTAAAGTGTTGGTACTATTAAACCTACCTGTGTAAATTATGAAAAAATCATGAAGTTCGGTGTGGTCAAACAATTTACTCTAATCCTCATAGACTTTAAAAGTTTCTGTTGGTAGTGTAAAAGATATTTTTTACCAATTGTGTATCTTAAATTATTGGTGATGTATCAGAAAGCTATTGATTTTTGTAGGGTGTTAGTTTAGTTCATTATGTTAGGCTTTAATATTGGTTTTAATATTTTCTCATTTTACTTTTTAGACCCTCCATAGGCTTATTGCTTATAAAATCATCCACTTCTCTGTTTTGATTTCAAATATTCTCTCATTTCTCTAGCCTTAATGGATTGACAGAGCATGACAGAGGTGCACAGTAGGTAGTGGTAGTAACCATTCCTATCTTGCCCAAAGGTTTAATATTTTGTCAACAAATACTTATCATAGCAATTACTGTTTAGTGACTATCATTCTTATTGAAAGCCATTCTTTTTTTAAAAAAAAAATACTCTATTTCATGCATTTGTATTTTGTCTGAATGTACGTGTCTGTGAAGTCAGGTCCCTTGGACAAGTAGTTATAGACAAGTATGAGCTGTCTTACAGGTGCTGGGAATTGAACCTGGGTCCTCTGGAAGAACAGCCAGTGCTATTAACCACTAAGCCATCCCTTCAGCCCCTGACAGCCATTCTTACAAGCAGTTTTACATACTTTATGAAAATTAATCCTCACAATGATATTACAAGAAAGGTTTTATTTTTCTTAGTTTTGCTAATGAAGAAAAAAAAGGTTGAAGAGTTAGATTTTTGTCTAAGATTATACAATTTGTGTAGAATGAAACCAATATTCAAATCTGACTCAAAAAGCTTGTGGCCACTGCCAAAATTATCAAGATTTGTTGAGGAATTTTCTTTTAATGCTTTCTGGATTCCTTTAAAAAAATCATAGATGAGCATTATGTTATGTCAAATGGTTTTTCTGTATCTGATGAGATGGTATATTATTAGTTTTTTTATTTCTCGTTGCAGTGGCTTGCATTAGTAAAGTCATTCATATCAAATTGCCCATACATCGAAGCGATTAACCCTACTTTATTTGAGAGCATAGTCTTTCAAAAGCTGAAATTGGGGAAGAGAAAATTTTGCAAGATATTCTGTAAAAAGAAAATTAGTATTGTGTGAGCATGACAGGTAATGTAGAGAGCAGAGGACAGCTTTGTGGGAATGGTCCTCCTGTACACTTTCCTGAAGATTCTGTGGAAAAGAAACTTGGTTTTTCAAACTTGTGTAGCTGGAGCTTTACCCACAAAGCCATTTTTCTTGCCCTCTCTCATTTTTAATATGATGTTGGTACCTATTTTTATGAGTGTTTATCTTCCTGGAAATACTTAATGTGCCTTCTGCTTTTTTCTTATTAGTACTTATTGAAGGCTTGACTTTTAAAAACAATTTCAGTTTCATGCATCAACTCTAATTTATTTGTTTTCTATTTCAGCGTATTCTGCTTTTATCTTTATTAATCTTTGCCCTTCACTATACCTGGGTTTGTTTTACTGTTATTTATGACTTCCAGAAAAGATAGCTTAGTTAATTTATTTTCCATTTATTTTTATTTCTTAATAAATGAATTCAAGGCCATATGGCTTTTTGTTGATTATGGCTTAGCCTGAATCTAAAAGATTTTGATATGTACAACTTTCATTATCATATTAATATAAATGTCTCTTCATCTCAAGAGTTCTTCGCAAGGGTATTTGTGGTTTAAATTTATAAATGTCTATTGGGATAGGCCTGTGTCAACGGGGAATGGCATAGTTGGCTATCTTTTTATTGCTGATTTCTAATGGTATTTGAGTCCTGCATGGCTGATTTCTGTGTTCGTATTCTCAATCAGTACAAATGGTTAAGAGTCCATCCTGTGTGTTTGCGTGAGGGGTGGGGGTGGGGGGTTGTCTGCCTGTTTACTGAATTGAAGGCTGTGTAAGTGGGGTTAGATTTTTGCATTCTGTACCACCTGGGAGTGGGCATTTGAAAATGTGGGAAGTGAAGCAGAATGTCAGTGTGAAAAGGTCAGCTGGCTTGCTTCCAGCAAGGCAGCCCTCCCTGATACAGCCTTCACCTGCATTGGGAAGAGGGTATCTGCTTTTACAGCCCTGTTTGCCAGGCATCACTTACACCATTTAGTTCCCCAAACTACATTTTAGATACCTAGCTGTTTGTTTATCGTGGTAGTCGATGGGTCATATGTGATTGAGGCTATAGAATCTTCTGTCATTTTGTAAAAAATAATAATAATCTATCCACAGTGAAAGTCATAGCAATGATCTAGCTAGTCCATGGAGGGTAGGATTTCTGGTTAATTATTCTAGCAGGCAATGTCTTTACGTTCCCGCTCTTCAAGTGTATGAATATACATACATATATATATATACATATATATATACACATATATATATATATGTATATTCATACATTCTAGCCAAATTAAGAAAAACAGACAAACAAGGTACATACATGTCCAGCTTAGTAGATTATATGAATATGTCATCCCTCCTCCCCTCTTTTGTCTGAAAATTTAAAAAATTCCACATATGGAGGTGCTATTTTGGTCAAAGTAGGAGCATGTCAGAAACAAAATTACATGTAGCATGCAATGTCGCTGCTTTGTTGCACAAATTTCTGTACATTGAACTTGGGGCAGCAGCCGCCATCTTATTTCTTTTGTATTATCTAACTCATCCAACTTCTAAACCAGTCCTTCCATTGCTGCCTTATACATCCAAAGAATGGTGGTTTTTACTTTGTTTCCCAGATGAATAGGGCTGCTACTATCCACTAACTGGAGCCCCAGAACCCTGTTTCATTTTGCCTGCCTCCATTGTGTTTAATTGTCCTGCTTCCTTGACAACCCTAATTGAACTTTTATAGACTGAATATGACTGTCATTTCCTTCTTTTCTGTGTCACTAATGACAATGCAAAGTGAGGCCTAATACTGTGGTCCTTTAACATCTCTGCCAGATATTCTTATGCAGCATATTTGATTATCAGTTAGCCCTCTCCTTTTATGGTCAGTTTTCTGCCCATGGTAGCCATTACAATATGATGTCACATGTTAGGCACACTCCCAAACAAAGAAACAGACCCTCTGCTGAGATTCCAGGGTGGTTGCACTAACCCAGCACTATTTAAAAAAAAACCCTGTCTTCACACAGCTGATTTTAAGTATGTATATGGGACAAAGCAGATTGATTCTGAACGGTATGTGTGCTAATACTGTTTCTGACTTCCAAAGCTTGAAGTTGTGTGTCTAGACTACATGCTTCAAATGGACACAGCTAGTCTATCTGAAGCTGAGTCACCCTTGCTACAGACACAGCTTTGCAATGGGAAAGCTTTCCAATTCCCTTGAATTGGGAGAAGGAGTAAGAAGGAAAGACTTTAAAAAAAATAAACACTCCGAGAGTATTTGAATCTAACGTTAAGGTCTTCGTATAGTTAAGACTGTCACTAACACTCACAAGCAACTCTTTCAAATGAGTCCTAAAGGGCCAGAGAGATAGCTCAATGATTAAGAGCACATACTGTTCTTGCAGAGTTGTTCTTCCTAACACTTGCAATGATGGCTTAGGACCTCTTGTAAGTCTAGGTCTAAGAAGTTGGACATCATCTTCTGGCTTTTATGGGCAGCAGCAGTCATGTGCATGCATGCATATATATATATATATATATAATATATATATGAGAGAGAGAGAGAGAGAGAGAGAGAGAGAGAGAGAGAGAGAGAGAGAGAGAGAGAGATCTCAAATGACTATTTTACCTTAGGGCTGAAAGGACCATGATGTTATCTAATGATTCCTTTTACTAGGAAAGCTATTTCTTAGTCTCCATTTAATAGATGAAGTGGCTGAAGTTTACAGACAAACATGCTCTTCTAAAGTCCCAGTTTCATGTGAAAATACCACATCCAACTCCTGTTCATAGTGATACCACTCTTTTGCTTTTGGTTTTGGTCATGGCTTAGATCTTAGGGTATTCTCAAAAGAGTCCCTCTATGGTGTTACATGCTGTGTCCCTAGTGGGGAGAATTTTCACCCATAACACTTATAATTGAGGGTAGATTGGACTCACTCCTGCTTGCCTGTAGAAAACTATATCCTTCTAATGAAGTGATACTCGCACAAAGCTCTGGAGCCCTGTATGGTTCTGTCACATGCAGCCTGTCACTTACCCAACTCCTTGATGTCTGTATTAAAATATCCCTTGCAAGAATACTTCATGGGGTAAATGTTGTCATCAGAAGATGACTTTCGTAGTTAAGGGTGCTTGCATACTAGACTTTAGAGTCATAAGTCGTAAGGGCAGCCTATTGTATGATTATATTATTTGGATGGATATTACAGATGTTCTTGAAAACTTCTTACACACAACACTGGATAATGATCTTCTAATTTTCTGACCAAGGTGCACTTGTCCTAAAAATATTGTAGAGTGCAAGCACTATGGAACCTCTTAGATAAATAGTCTTTGAATTTCCCCTTTAGGTGTTTGCCAGTTTTCTAAGAGCAGGACTAAAATACTATCCCTCCCTCCCTCTGATAATTTATTTCTAAAGGGAAATTGTGACAAATGACATCAGAAAGGCATCTGAATAAAATATTTATATAATTTATACAGGTAGATATCTAGATATAGTCTGATTATATAGTCTCATGTCACTGTCCTTCTATGTACCCTTCTCCTATATAGTGACCTAGCCAAATTTATATACTAGAACTTGTAGTCATCTGGAGGAAAAGAACTAACAGAATGTATGTATGTTATAAAATAGGGAACCTCTAGATTGACCCTACAGTAGAGCCGGGTAGCTGGGTGATCCAGCAATGGCTATGTCTACAGCTCAGAAGCTGCTTCCTGCTAAGTCCATGAAGCGGAATGTCTTAGCAGTCACAATCTGAAGCTGAAAGCTTGGCGTTCCCTTGAGAGTCACTGCCTGGATACTAGAAGCCCAAAGAACTGGAGTCTGAAGGACGTGGAGGCACAGTAGTTGGACTTGCTTAAGAAGAAGTGAAGGCAAACGGGCACACACTACTTTTGCTTCAAATCTCTGTCCATTTGGGCAGGCCATTAGTAGGTGCCGCCTACTATAAGGGCATGTTTCTCCTGGTTAGTTCTCTCTGAAAATGCCCTCACAGACATGCCCAAAGGTGCAGCTCCTAGATCATGCTAAATTCTGTCAATTTGAAAGTTAAGCTCAACCATCACGTCTTGCAGAGAATTTGAAGTCAGAAAGTCTCTAGCCATACCACCTCGAAGATGCCCAGTCTCCTTTAGATAGCACCTCTGTCTAGCTTTCTGGCCGTGGCTATCTCTGAATATCTCCAAAAGTCAATTTCTTTATCTATAAAATTGTAATAGAAATAATTTCCCAGTCTCTTACTCAAAAGCCTTAGGGTCAAAATAAGCTTCATAATTCAGGTTTTTTAAAAGAATTTTACAAATGCGGCAGACTATAATAATTTCAGTGGGACTATAAAAAGTATTCAGTAATCAATAACATTTATATTTATTTTTTATTATCTTTACCCTTTTTTTTTTACAGTCCAGTCATTATCCCCCTCCCATTCTGCTCTCCAACAGTTCCTCATCCCATTCTTCCTCACTCATCTCCAAAAGGATGTCCCCATTCCCATACCCCCTCCACCCCAGCAGGCCTCCCCAGTCCCTGGGGTCTCAAGTCTCTCAAGGGTTAGGTGAGTCTTCCCTCACTGAGGCCAGACCACACAGTCCTCTGCTGTATATGTGTCCAGGGCCTCAGAGCAGCTGCTGCAAACTGTCTGGTTGCTGGCTTAGTGTCCAAGGAAGATTTGTTGAGACTGCTGGCCTTCCTATGGAGTCACTCTCATCCTCAGCTTCTTCCAGCCTTTCCCTAATTCAACCACAGGGGTCCCCAACTTCAGGCCATTGGTTGGGTGTTAGTATCTGCTTCTGTCTCAGTCAGCAGCTTGTTGGGCCTCTTGGAGGGCAGTCATGCTCGGCTCCTGTCTGTAAGCACACCATAGCATCAGTAATAGTCAGGCCCTGGAGCTTCCCCTGAGGTAGGTTCCAATTTGGGCCAGTTACTGGACCGCCTTTCTCTCAGTCTCTTCTCCATTTTTGTCCCTGCAGCTCTTTTAGACAGAAACTATTCCAGGACAAAGTTTTTGACTGTGGGATGACAACCCCATCTCTCTACTTGATTGATGCCCTGTCTTTGTACTCACTAATAAGTGGATATTAGCCAAAAAATTACAGAATATCCAGGATAGAATTCACAGAACTAGTGATCCTTCAATCCTAGTTGGGAGGGAGAAGAACGAAGAGGGCGGAGGGAAGGAGGGAACTGGGTGGGAGACGGGAGGGGCAGGAGAAAGGGGGGAACATGATTATGTACTGGGGGACAGTGGGAGTGAAGCCCCAAGGGCCAGTAGAATGAATGGAAATATGTAACCTCCGGAGGTGAGAAATGGGAGGTGGAAGGTAGAAGATGGGGTACCCTCCAGAATATACCAGGGACCTGGGAAGTGAGAGAATCTCAGGATTCAAAGGGAGAGACCTTTTGATAAAATGCCCAAGAGTGGGGAGAGGGAACTTGTAGAATCCACATTAATATTTCTAAACCAAAATATATGAGCTAAGGGTCTCATGTTAATTGATGATAGACTTTTTTCATAAAGTTTGGCAGGACTTACATGAAAGACTGGTTTATGGAACATTCTGGAATTTGGGAATATTGACAATGGAACGGGTATTTGTACTGGAACATAAGCATTATATATTGAAAGTTTCCTGTTCAACAACAGTTGAAACTCAAACACTGCTGCCGCCACTGCCAGCACCACCATCACCGCCACCACTGCCAGCACCACAGCAAATCTGTTTCTGTAAGATGATATGCAGGTGGCAAAAGTCTCTATGAGAAGAAGGACAATGCCAGAGAGACAAAGCTATGGTGATGGAAAGTGGTAAGACAGAATATTATTGTACATATTTTCCAGGTGTAATTTCAGTGCTATGATGACAAAGTATGGCCAACACCAAAATGGACACCCCTACTGTACTGAGTTGGAACCATCTGTGCATTTTACCAAAGCTACTCCCAGCAGTAGCCTCCATTTTCCTTTAACCAGAGGTGCTGATTGATTAGTTCCTGGAGTGGGAACTTCCATTACAAAACTAAGCTTCATCAAATGAAAATAAATACCCAACATGCCCAAACTTATTGCAGACATACATTATATAAAGAAGAAGTTCATAAAGGGAAGCTTATAGCAATAAATGCGTATATCATAAAAAACGATCTCCAATAAACCACCTAACACAACTTAGTAATACAGAAAAAGAACAAACTAAGCATGAAGTATAAAAAGCAAATAATGAAGAGGGGAGCAAAAATGAATGAAAACCAATAAGAATAATCAATAGCACAAAATTGATCTTTTTATTTTTATTTCTTTTTTTAAAACTTTTTAAAATATATAATATTTTATGTGTTTATATTTCAAACATTATCCCCTTTCCCGGTTTCCCCTCTAGAACTCCCCTCTTCTATCCCCTACCACCTCCCCGCCCTGGCATTCCCCTACATTGGGGCATCAAGCCTTCACAGGACCAAGGGCTTCTCCTTCCATTGATGCCCAACAAGGCCATCCTCTGCTACATATGTGGCTGGGGCCATGCCCCTCCCCAATGTGTACTCTTTGGGTGGTGGTTTAGACCCTGGGAACTCTGAGGGGTCTGGTTGGTTGGTATTGTTGTTCTTCCTATGGGCTTGCAAACCCTTCAGCTCCTTCAGTCCTTTCTGTAAATCCTCCACTGAGAACCCTGTGCTCATTCAAAGTATGTGTGTGCCTATGTGCATGACCGCAACCTAGATGTATCATATATGAGCATGAGTGTGTGTGTGTGCATGGCTCATGTGTGTATGAGCACATGAAGGCTGTAGGAGGATAATAGCTGTCTGGTTCTCTCGCTGTGTGCCTCCTTCGTCTGATCCTGGACCTAGGTGGGTTACCAGCATGGTACCTCTTCACAGTAATAGAACAGTGACTAAGGCATTCTACTATACCCTCATTCTGTCTTAAATGAAAATCAAGCTAAAGTAGATTAAGGGCTTGAAAATAAAACTTGAAACTGTAAAATACCAGAAGAAAATATAGGAGAAATGCTCTATGACATTGATTGGGCAGTGAGTTTTTCCAGGCAACATTAACAAAACTGGAGAAATGGGACTACATCAAACCAAAAGAAAAAAATAAAATAAATCTTCTGGAAAGAAAAGGAAACAATTAACAAAGCAAAGGGACAATATGTGGAAAAGGAAAAAGCATTTTCATATTATATCTGATCAAGGTTTTAATATCCAATATATGTGTAACAAACTCAAGCAATTCAATAACAAGCAAACAAACTACCCAATGGAGCACGGGCAACTCGCCAGTGAATACACTGCTGATGAAAATTACCCCCTCCCTGGGCATGCATATACTGCCAACAGCTCCTCGGGGAGTAATGGGGTCTCAGGAGCTCCCCACACCGAGGATAAAATATTGCTAGGCCCCATTTTGTGTAGATCCCATGCAGGTGTAACAGCTGCTGTGAGTTCAGAAGTAAATGGCTATGCTCTGTCCAAAACGCACTGTTTTTCAGCACTGCTCTTCTTCCCATCCTCCAACTCCAAAATTTCTTCTGTCCCTTCTTCTGTGGTATTTCTTGAGCATCGCAGCAGGTTATGTAGTTGTTCCAGTTATGACTAAGCACTCCAGGGACACTTATTCTCACCACTTTGCCCAGTTCTAAGTCTGTTTGTATCATTGCCTACAGAAACTTCTCTAACCCCAGCTACGATCACCATGGATTTGTGGGTATAAACATAAATATTTTAAAAAGCAGTTTTCACAGCATATCCACATTACAAAACAACATTAATAGATTCCCTACCAGGATCGACGGTATGCACTTTTTTTTTTTTTAAACCAGGTTTTCAGTATCAGATACAATTTCTTTCCTGTGGAACATTTCTCTTCCGTGCCTCAAATCCAATCAGAAAGTAGTTGGTTGTTTATATATAGTCATACCGTGGCTGAAACAGTGGACACATCCTGCCTGGAAGGTTTTTTTCTTCAGCTCTCAGGTTTCACAGCTAGTCAACTTATCTATGACTTTTCACCCCCAGCACACTGCATAGCACCTTCGAGCTCTATAGAAGTTGGTCAATAGGGAAGGAAGAAACTTCTAATGGACAGAATTGCTCTTTGATTTCTCTATGTCCCAGAACCAAAACAGAGGGGAGGGGTCTTAAATATCTAGTGCTTCTGGGCATCTAATAAGAATAGTAATTGCTTGTCCTACTTTTGAAGCCTCTAAATTCTCCATGTTGAACAACTCCAGAGTGGCACACTCCTGGCACTGAGATTGTCATTTTAATCACTATGGGTTCTGGGAGCAGTGGTATCTATCCATGAAGGATACCCCCACTGAAACTCTCTTTTAAGTTCTATTTTTAATTATCTTATAAATATTTGTTTACGGATAAAGGGTCTCAAGCATGTATCCCACCCTGGTCTCAAACTGATAGTTCTGCCACTGCCTCCTAAGTGCTAGAATTCCGTGGGTGTGCCACCAAACCCAGCTTACAGCTTGAGACTGTAATATGCCATGAAATGTCCACTGTGGGTTATCATATTGCATATTGTATAATATTGTATATGTCCAATGTTTCTTTCGTGCATATTCCCATTTCCAGAAATAGCTGTATTTCTAAGCATGAGAAGGGCTAGGAGCTAGGTCTGTTTGAGTAGATTTGTAGAAAAGCCAGCTTAGTGACATGTCACTCTGTCACATATGACCTAATGTACTTAAAATATTATTGACTCAATAGTCTAATGAATTCTTAAGGGAAGTCATGAACTGTTAAATGAAATGACACTAAGCATGGGCTATAAATGCTCAGTCCCCCAATTGTGAGGCAGCTTCAAACACGCACTACACAGCCTCTGCATCTTCTTTCCTTACTGATTTCCATAGTGTACTCCAGCCCAAGCTATATATGAGATCGTTTCTCCTCCAGGTTACTTCCATGTGGCCGACCTCCTCTGTGGAATGTGAATGGATGGCATCCATGTATTTTCTATTTTAGTACAGTAATTGACAAGCTCCAGTGTCAAACTTGTGGATGGCTTAGATGTGAACTACCTTGGGTTGATTAATGGACTCCTCCATTCCCTAGGGTATTCTGTAATTTATTTGTCTGATTCATAAATTTTGAAACTATATCCTTTGATGAAGTTGTGTGTGTGTGTGTGCGTGTGTGTGTGTGTGTGTGTGAGAGAGAGAGAGAGAGAGAGAGAGAGAGAGAGAGAGATTTTATATTTTGTTTTGTGCTTTCTTGATACCTTTTGGTACAATAAATTGTTTGAAAAATAAATGCTTCCTATTTTTTGTGAGTTTTGCAAAGGACCTAGAAAGTAGTTGACCAAGTTCGTTTCTCTGGATTGGTCAATATAGAAATAGCATTTACCGAAAATGGGCCAGGGAGAGATTCTCCAAAGAAGAAAATGTATTTTATTTTCAGTATGAGCAGGTCACCCAAAAGTGTTATCTTTAAGTGCTGAATTTTTTTTGGACGCTATTTTGAAAACAGTCGGACTTCAAGGAATTAGAAAAGGGGCCACAGGGAAGGGAAGCATAACTATTTCTCATAATTAAAGGGAAATATTATCAAGTACCCTTACATATATGTAAAAATGTAACAAAACTATTTATACAATTCATATGCAGTAATAGTAATCAAGAAACTTTGATTATTTTAAATGACAATGCTCTTTTGAAAAGTAAAGCACTATATCATAGCTTATCAAAGTGTCCAGGCTGGAAAACAGTTTTTCATTTCAGTCAGTCTGTTTTAATCAGATACCCAAGGATTGAGCTAAAATTGCTCTGAGATTATTCCCTGTCCCCACTGTCTCCTCCAGCCTTCTAAATGGGAAGGTATCAAAATTCAAGGCAGCAAAAACAGATGCTGTGAAATAAAGACTGGCCTAGACTGCTAATATGGTAAAATTGGAGTTGACTAAAAACTGAGGGTCCTAAGCTCCGTGAGGCACCTTAACATTTATGTTTAATTAAAAACTTTAGCTTTGTTTTTCAGCCTGTTGGAGTTATTAAAAAAAAAAAAAAGCACCCTCTTTGCACTTGTATACATACAGAAGCCTGACTTTGAAAGGTGTTGTAAGTTACTGAGTATGCTGGCTGTGGTGTGCCTGGGAACCAACGTTTTAGAGAGGGCAGAACCCTTTTCTTTGGCTGGTGTTTTATTACTTGAGACTGGAATTCACTAAGTAGCCCAGGATGGCCTCAAACCTCCCATCAGTCTGCCTCCACCTCCTAAGTGCTGATGTCAGTAGAGACGGAAGCACAGATGCGCGCTGTTGCCTCCAGCAGCCTGAGGAGTCCCCTTAATCATTTAAATGTGACTAGAGCCTTGGCTTCAGCAAAGAAAAGAACTTTAGGTCAAGCCAGTGTGAATCAAACCGGAGGGTTATTAGAAGCCTCCAAAAAGAAAAGCATAGATCTTAAGAATGAAGAGTGAAGTTTAAGAGAGGTGGATAGGTAAAATAGGCCACACCCAAGGCTGTGTAAATGTAATTTTGTTAGGAATTTTGCCCAGGAACTACCTGCGATCTCATTTAAATTCTTTAGTAATCATTTTTAGTAAGTAATGACTTGAAAAACTACCCAAATCCTCTATGTAACTATTGTAAAGAGGATGAAATATGACTACTTTAGAGAGAGAAAGAGAGAGAGAGAGAGAGAGAGAGAGAGAGAGAGAGAGAGACTTATCTATTGCAGTCTTATAGTAAATGCTAATTGGGTGGGAGAGAGAGAGAGAGAGAGAGAGAGAGAGAGAGAGAGAGAGAGAGAGAGAGACTGACTTATCTATTGCAGTCTTATAGTAAATGCTAATTGGGTGGGAATTCTGGTTTCTCCTCTGGTGAGGGGCTTCACCCTGACTCTGGAATGAGGGACTCTTCCTTCCCATGTTTTGTATTTTTTTCCTTCTGATTTTCTGTTCTGCCTAACTAGATTTATAAGCTAGTGCCACCGCACCCACCTTCAGTTGCATCATTTGCCACCTTATTCTCTAAACAATCTTTCCATGTTCTCCCCCAATGCCTGCAGTTACAGCTCCATTTTAATATGCACAGTTCATTCTTGGATCCAAGTATCACTTTCCATTCCAGGAAGATCCTCTGCAAACAAGCGAATACCAGAAGTCAAGAAATGAAAGCTCTAAGACAGTCCTGGGAAAATGTCAGTCAGGTTGCCTCCTTCCCAGACCCAGGAGAGGGTAGTGATTCATTGGGGCTTTTGGTATCTCAAAGATGTTCCTGAAAAGAAGAACAGAGCGCTGGAAGGAAAGGGCATGTTATTGTTAATATGACTAATCTCATTTTTTTAGGTATTAAGTCTACTGGGTCAGTTTCATAAAGAAGTAGAAAGTCTGATGATGTTAGTTTGGGGGGGCGGGTACAAAGAAGTGGGGAAAGAGGGAGAAAGAAAGAGACAGATTTCTAAAATGTAGAATGTACTCAAGTAATTTTTTAAATGTGTCTGGATAGTTTACATTTTACTAAAACAATTCTAAGAAGAGAAAGGGTGAACATTTTGTTTATATTTGAGATTGTCATTTAATTACAATGTTCCCTTTTCTTTCCTCCCTACAAATCCTCCCACACAGCCCTCTCAGCTTTCCTTCAAATGTGGTCTCTTTTTTGTCAATTGCTATTGCACATCTTCATGTATTTGTCTGTGCATACACATTCCCAAATATAGCCTGTCAAGTCCATGTAACATTTTCTTGTATGTATGTTTTCAGGGCTGACCATTTGACACTGAACAAACTGATCGGTGTGCTCTTCCTTAGGGAGGGCCACTTTTCCTGCTCCCAGCAGTCTTCATTTGTCTATAGTTCTTTGTGTAGGGCTAAGGCCTTAGTCACTTCAGCATGTTTTTACTGTCATCCTCGTTCAGAAAGGACAAAATGTGAAAGCTATGTGGAGTATAGAATGGTATACTTTCAGAAGTGCCCCACCCCTTGAGGCAAATTTAAATACAGCAAGGAATGGGAATGACTGATAAACCCTGGGTGCACCTCCTCTTAATATATTTCTGGTAAGGGCTGGATCGTTTTGGGTGAGAACAGGAGAATGGTGCTCTGTTTCTCTGCCTTTCTCCTAAGAACTGAATTGGCCGTGTGTGCTTTCAATTGGACAAAGCTGCTTTCTAGCCTTACAAGGGTGGTGAAAATTAAAAAGGGTCAAAGACAATCCTAAGATTAGTGGGAAAGTATACCCTTTCTACCCCCTGCCATCCACCAATCCCATTTACAAAGACGCCCCATGTCTTTCAAAAGAGACCCGCAAATTGCCATGGAAATCTGCCCCAACAGGCTGTGCTCCAGTCAGAGGAAGAGCCTTTGTTCAAAGGGGTGTGGAGGGGCGCTGCACCATAGTGAACACCGTTAAGCCTCACTAATTCCCTGAAAAGGGGAAAGGCCAATCTTGATTTGTAAGAAGCTTGAATTTGAAAATATGCTGAAAGAAATGCCATGTTATTATTTCTAAAAACCTGCAGTCAAACTGCTGGCTGCAGTCTGTCCGTTGAGCTGCTGAGGCTCTTAAGGCCCAGAACAAACAGATAAGGGCTGTAATTAGCATATTGGTCATTTGAATGCAAAGTGCACTTAGAGTGGCGCTTAAAAACCGTATGTTAGCTACTCCCCTAGCAGGCTGACGCTTTCCAATGTATATAATATTAATTTGCTTAGCAACATGCCCTATTTCCTTTTTTGGCAGTAAACTTTATCCTAGCAAGTCAGAATCCGGTAAATTTCACATATTGGCAGCAGGAATGGTTTCAAAACTCGCTACAGACATATTTGAAATTTCTACATAATCTTTAAAAGTCACCAGTGGCTTACTCTTTATTATTTACTAATTAGAGAGTGTGTGCTCTTGGATGATTAAAAGAGGTGGGGAATGCAAAGTGTTTGACTGTCCCTCTGCCACCAGCCATCTTAGCAAATGAACACTGGAGAAAGAAATTGGCTGTAAGTTCCTGCTTTGTAGCAAAATATGGATTGATTGTGAGGTACGACAGGTGCTTAATTATACAGAACACCAGCACATTGACATCACCATCCATTAAACACATCTGTGATGGTCAGCCAATGCTGCCTTTGTATTATTAACTTTGTTTTAGAATTCACATTTGAGGCCACTTAATTTGAAGTGGCACTGAGTTATGTGTGGGAAGAGGGAAAAGAAAGAGGAATACAACTCTGATTTTGTTCAATGTCACCATCACATTGCTAACGACACGGAGGAAAAGTATACTATTAGTTTTAAAGTTCTATTACTCCAGCAAGCTATCTGGTTAACTCAATAAGGAAAAAGCCTTGAAAGCTCAGAGAGAAAGGAATTTAAATGCCTGCCTCATGAGAAAAGTCCCCTATTCTACTTCGTGGCCTTGTAAAAGTCAGACACACTGAAAGAGAGATAGGGAGATTACCCATGAACCTCTTAGAGGAAAGATCAATCATCCTTAAGCAATGAAATCCCTAATGTAATGGTTCCCAAATTTTGCTGCACATTAGAATCTGAGAAGATTAGAACCTGAGGGGATTTTGAAAAGCTTGGATGCTCAGATATATGTCATCAAATTAAATCACAATGTTTAGCAATAGGGCCTAGGCAACAGCATTTTACAAAGGTAATTTCTCCTGCACAGGGAGGTTGAGAACCAGAACTGTAACACTTTTTTCCCTTATGAGCATTTAAGTTAATCTTCCCAATTACTCTAAGAAGGAGGATTATATTCCACAGATGAGAGAAAGTTGAAAGGGGCCAAAAATATTGTCCAGGTTCTTGAACTATAATGCAGTAAAACTGGAATTTGAATGTAGCAATTTAATTACAAGAGTCTCTATGCCGAAATTTTATACAACAGTACTCCCCAGATTTTTGTCCCCATATGCAGCACTAAGAGAATCCCATGTCAATGTGCTGAGAATTTATTAGGCATCTGCTATATAAATCATGCGGTTTTAGTCACACTGTGTGCTTCTAGGTAAAGTCAAGGAGATAAGGTTAACTTCTGATAAGTGTGATAAGTCTAGTTTAGTTGTCATTTCACTTGCTTTGTTGAAAATTTAATAGCCCAATATTATCAGAAACAAGTCTATAGTCTTACAAGATCAGGTTTCTTGTGTGACTTAGCCATAGAGCATCCTTGGCCATAAATCGCAATAGCAAAATGAGTCTGGGATCATTGGTAAGAAAGTGGTATTACCTAAGGGAGGCGGGAACCTGTGGCGTTTCACAAGTCTATGTATCCTTGAGGGAAACAATGTTTTTCCTTAAATTTACATCCTAGCTTTGTTATCAATAATCCCTCAGAATAATGACAAAACCTAGTTATTCTTAAAACATGCTAATTTTATCCTTTCAATCCAGGCAGATTTAAACTCAGGTTTTGCCTTTTCAAATTAAATTGGGTCTGAAAAATACATTGACATTCATATAACCCATGAATAGATTAATTGATTTCCAGATGAGCTAATAAAATATTTCACATAGGAGGACATGTCAACAATGATGAATTCTGAATAAGATTGGTGTTTGAGTTATTAATGTTAGACCAATATCAATTTCTACATTTTAAATATTTTGTAAATCAAAATATCAGAGACATTTTGTCAAGGATACATAGGGGCGCTGACATATTTTTGTTAATTACCTTGATCCCAACACTATTTCAAATATATCAGGCCATTAAAATGTTTGCTAGGAGGAGAGTTTTGATAACACCCTTTGGAGCTCAGGATGAAGCTCAGATGCTAGGAGTGATTATCTGTTGAACCTGAGGGGTTCTGGGTTCTGTTCCCAACATTACATACAGCAGGAATCCTACCACCAGTGAAGTCAAATCAGAAATAAAAAAAATCAAGGATATTCTTAATTGGTTTGAGAGCTTGAGACCAGCATGGATTTACATGAGACCCTGTAATAAATAGTAAACACTTTCTTAAGGTAATCTGATTTCCTGTTCTTCCACAAATAGTCTGAAAGTGCTTATACCAGCATTCTTTTATATAGGGCCCTAGATTTATCTCTTGCATACATTAATATTGTCAGTGTGCGGGTTGACCAATATTGACCAGCAGGTACAAATCTCTAAAGTCTTATAGGTATGGGAACCACTTCTTCATCATAAATGACTGATATATCATTTAAAAAAATGCAGCCGATCTTCCCTTTCTAAATTATCTGAAGTCCAAACATAACATAGGGTAGGGGCTTGTGATCAGGAAAAGGAAGGTAGCAGGCAAAAAGGAACATTCACACCAACAGCAATCCTGAACTTCCTTTGCATCTGATTTTAGTGACCAGTTTTGGCCATGTCCTTCCATTTTGGACCCTGAACCATGTCCATGTTGGTCATGCACCTTTGAAAACAATGTGCCTATCACTAATGAACTTGACATTCTGCTCACTTCTCCCATTCTTTGACTTTAGTGGAAACTTTCAGAAGTGTTCCCCTCTTCATCACTATTTCTTAGGACTCTGATTAACAATCAACCTGTGGATTCAGGAGGGACCTGGTCATGGTAGGTAAGGAACTGCTGGAAAATGCACTACCTTCAGGATTTGGGTGGCATATGTTGTCTGAAAGGGTGGTCAACGATTTGCCTACTGATGAGCCTTCTCTTCCATCTCTGGAGAGAAATGTTCCACTGCTCATCATTTCAGATAATTGGGTGTGGGGATAGGGGCACTTCTGTTCCTGATAACCTTATTATGTGTTTATCAGGAGCAGACACTGCCCAGGTTGTCACGACAACCAGCAATGATTCAAAGCTTCCCTGAAAGGTCTGTATCTCTGGCAAATAATCAGCCTTTAGCTCTCAGCAGATGCTGAACTGAGCAGCCAATCACAGGTGAGTGGAGAAAATATGACATCATTAGTCCAGCTGGTCCAAAAACATTTTTTTTTTTTTTGGTTTTCTATTTTTTCATTGATTCTTTGTCCCCTAGATGATCTCTCTCTCTCTCTCTCTCTCTCTCTCTCTCTCTCTCTCTCTCTCTCCCTCTCCCCCCCCTCCCCTCCCCTCCCCCTCCCCTCCCCTCTCTCTCTTCTGTCTCTCCCTCCTGCTTGCACTTCCTTCTTCTCTCTCTCCCTCCTCTTCCTGCTCTCCCCCAGGGAGCATGTAAACAAGCACACAAATACATACACCACAAATCTCTCACAAACCACAACAACACCAAAATCCAAGTTTTCTGAATTAAAACTTTGCAGATTAACTTGGATTCTCCAAGTGCAGTGATTGGGAAAGGAATGCCTAATTCTCTTGGGAGAAACATCAAAGATTGGCTCAACTAAATAATGTGGTCTGATATGTATGACCATAGTGGAGGCAGGAAGAGTAACACCAAATTAGAAGAGAAACTGCCCACTTCTCTTATTAATTCACTCCAAGCCACTTGGATTTAATTGTCTTCTACTTTTCCGTCACTGACTCCCTCATGAAATGAAGGAGGGCAGAGGCAGTGGACTTCTGAATCCTCTCAGGTTCTGCAAGACAGGCCTCTACTGTGGCCTAATTATGGCCAAAGGTTAGGACAGACGCTCTGTTCCCAGATGCACATTTAGGAATCACGTGTATGTGTGGCCTCATCAAATTGATTAAGGATGTGTGCATTTCTTCAATCAATCAGGTGTGCTTTTTTTTTTTTTTGTTCTTAGCCATTTACATCTGCACAACGATCTTGGCATAGGCAACATGAGTTTTACAGAGAAGAAAACTAATACTTGGGGAAATCAGACTCTTGTTCAAGGGTTTGTCCAGTTCTAGGGTCCTGGGTCACAACTCTGGTTTCAAGAAGATGGTGAGCTCTTAACCACATGATTCTATCTACCCCACTGCCTCTATTCTTTGGAGACACTTTTGTGGCATATCTGAATTCCCTGTATTTATTTCATATGCAACCCACAAAAGTGCTTGCTTCAGGAGAGCTTCAGATGCTTATATAGTGGGCGGGGAGGGGGGCAAGCAGAAAGAGGATCAGTTACAGTGAGTGCAAGACATAGTAGTGCCTAGAAACTGAGTGGAGATGGACTAGACACTTTTCTCCTATTTCATGCCTGGACACCAGTTGCTGAGAAAATTGGGGTAGGGGGTTAGTTTATAAAAGTGCACCCTGCACCCGGGGGCTGAAGATTAAGAGCACCTAGGACCTTTCAGAGGACCTGGGTTTGATTCCCAGCACCTAAGTGGCAGCTTACAACTGTCTGCAGCACCAGTTCTAGGGGACATGAATCCTTCTTCTGGCTACCATGGTCACTAAGCATGAAAGTGGTACATAGATACACACACAGGCAAAACACCCATACAACTAAAAATAAATAATAAAAATTATAAGTGCATCTGTTCTGGAAAATAATGTGAAGACCAAGAGCTACAAAGTCTTAGCATCAGTTACTAGGAACAGTTTTTGGCTATGGAACTTAAGGTAGGAGTGTAAAGAAAGCCAAGACATGCTGGCCACTTCTGCCCTGTAGATTACCTATTATTATTTTCCTGCCTTCAGTCTCTGTTCAGGAATGTCTAAGTTCCTCATATCTCTGACTGCCCTACTTGAACCACTGCTTGGCCTTCAGATAGCTTTCAGGATAGTTAAGGTGCTGATTGGTTTTGTTTCAAGCACTCTCATGAATTATATTTTCGATTCTAATTCTGATTTTACAAGCAACATACAGTATATAGTTATTATTTAAATTCATTCAAACAAAGCTAGTCATGCTAACACGGGCTTATCATCCCATTACTTTGAAAGTAGAGCAGAGGATCAGGAGCTCAAACTCATCTTCAGCTACGTGGTGAGGTTGGAGCTACTCTTAGCTTTTTAGAGCCCGACTTAAGCAAAAATGAAAATGAAGTGCATTCAAACTTTACAGATGCTTGGTTTCTTTTTATACAGTCACATCAATAAAACAATTGTAACTTGTAAATGGATTGACTACACCAACCTTTTTAACTTAACTCAGTCCACTGCAAAGAGTGGATTACTTCTCCTTGGGATTGAGTGGCTAACCAGCTGCTGCCGCTGACCACTCCAGGAGAATACTTGGAGGTCATAATTTATACCATTTATTCCCACAATCACAAGCCTTCTTCTGAGTTTGCCGAGTTTGCCACATGTAATTTCGGTGTAAACACACACACACACACACACACACACACACACACACACACACACACTTTTTTAACAAACATAAAATTAATAGCATACATATTGTCTTGCAATTTCTTTCTTCAACTAAAAATGTGTCAAGGTGTGGTCTTATTTTAGCATATGGGAATCCATGTGATCATTTTTATCTGAGGAATATTTAAGCTATTTTATATGGTATTTATGCTCTTACAATGAATATTCTTGAGCATATATCTTGGTATGCTGTCATGAAGCTATCTATAAACATTTTTCTTGACTTAGAATTGCTAAAGTCACATGTACACTTTTTTTTCTTTTTTCTTTTTTCAGAGCTAGGCAAGCGCTCTACCACTGAGCTAAATCCCCAACCCCACATGTACACTTTTTAATTTGATAAGTCTTACTCACTTTTCAGTCCCATCAATGGTATATGAGAGTGTGCAATGTTTCCGTTATTTGGGATTTGACTGGAATGAAAACACTAACTTTAGTTTACTTATATTATAAAAGCCCCGTTTTGTATATCTCTCTTCTCTTGTACATCATAGGCTTGTAAATCATAAACATGGTTTGGTTGTTAGAAACCCACACAGAAACACAAACTTAAAAGGGAAAATTTGAGCGACATTAGTCTTTACTGGTGGCACATCACTTTGGGTAACACAATGTCCAAAAAAATTAGTTGTACCATCAAAACTAAGTGACTATCTCCATTTGTATATAAAAGAAGCACTCAATGTTCCCACCCCCAAACATACTCTTAAATTGCCTTTTAGTATGATAGAAAGGACCTAGAAGATAGAGAAGGAAGCCAAGAATCTAGAGATCTTTTGTGAGGATCTGAAAAAAATGTATGACCATTTATTTCTATGATGCAAGCAATATGCTGGTGACTTCAAAGCCCTGGAATTCTATTGCCCATTCTATGAAATTCAGGTCATAATGCATGCTGAGGTAAACTGTTGTGGGTATTGTGGGAATTTAGTGACAAGAAGACGGCAAAGAAGGCTTGCAGTCTGAAAAATATGATAGACATCCCAAGTGGTTATTAAAGTTGTATCCTTAAACCAAGGGAACTCCTAAATAAGAAGAAGATAGTGGGAGTTAGGAAGAATAAAATTACACAGAGACGAAACATTAAGGTTATAGAGTTCAGAGCCCTTTCCTCTTGCTCTATATTTTTGGAGAACAAACTGCATTGGTAAAACTCTAACATTTGATATTAAAAATAACATAGGTTATCAGGTTTTTACATGAGGACCCATGTCTTTCTTTCTGGGCTTACAGCCTTGTTTGAATGACATTACCATGATTCCATTTGTTAAGTACCTAATAGGATTTTGCCCCTCCCCACACTTAGTTTCTGTAACCACTGGGGACAGAAGAAATACACACATGAAATGTTTAAATAACCATGTGAAGTGACTGCATAAATAGCTCCGAGTTATAGCTGAGGTATGTGTGAAGATTAGAGTGAAATCAAATACCTTTTAATTACAATTTAAATCAATAACTCAGAAACCGTAGTTGAATCACTACCAGGAAAATCCTGTTATGCTTCCTTATTTTTTTAAGTATTTTAGTTGGAAAGAACCCGACATAAATGTGATTTACAAATAAGATGTGTTACCATTAAGTAAATGACATTTAGATCAGTATTTTTTAGATTATTTCCAGCATTATGAATAAAAAAATCAATGGGATGTAGCTACTGTTTTAACCCCAAAGTTAATTAAAAAGATATCTATAATGTCATTGTAAGCAGAATCATTCTGATTTCAGCCAATTAATCAAGAATGGGAGAGGGAGTCTGTATTGCATTAGAAGGTAACCACCAGGATGTGTTTTAAAGGCTATAAAGCCAGTGCATATTTTCATAATTAATTTTCACTTTAGCATATTAGAAAAATCTATGAACTTTGTACTTAGATTAAATATAAATGCCAGTTCTACTACTTTCTACAGTCTTCATACAATACTTATGTATGCATATATATGTATTTTTTATTGAAGGAAAATGTTGCAAAGTCATCCTTAAGAACGGTTTGGATCATGTCGCTTATTGAGTCTCCGTCGTCCTTTTCCTTATTTTTTCGGAGGTTGATCATTGTTCTCTTTCAGTTCCCGATGTTATTCAAAATGAATTAATTCTCACCCCACCCCCACTTTCCCAGCTATCTGAGTGATTATCTCTGGTGAATCCAGAGATCATTTGTGTGGCTCTTCCTCAGAGGATCTGAAAGCAGATGAAATTCAGATTGGGTGTTAAAATGCATTGTGTGGTAATTGTGAAGAAATGAATGTTGGTTCTTAGGCAGTGTTGAGGAAATCAAGTCAAAGAGGTGTCGGAAAGAATCATTATTCATTTCGGCCATTCACTTTTGCACGGATACATTTATCTTAATTTTCAAAAAGTTTAAAAGTAGAGGACAAAATAGCCCATAATCCCAGTACTTTAATCTAACCATTACAATGTTATGCTCCTTCCCTTCCGTGTTGGGAGGCACATTTTACATCATTATAGTTCGAACTTACATACTATTGTGCAGCCTATTGTCTCACTGCAGACATTTGACATAATTTGTATGATCTGCCAAAAGTCTAGGAAGTATGGATTTGGGAGCAAGAGGTGATGATTTTCAAAAGTAGATTTTTAAATGGCTTAGGACACCTGTAAAAATTTGAAGCTTCTTGTAAAGGCAGGAGAAATCAGTAAAGGTTTTAGGGAAAAAAATGACAAGGGGACTCGTGTGAAATCAATGCACTCAATTGGAAGAATAATTATTCTTTTTGCATAATGCCACCTGTTTTGAAATGTATGTTTCATGTGCAGAGGACTATTTTCCCTGCTTAAATTGCTGCCTTTCTTAATTCCACCGCCACGACCCTGCTCCCCCCACCCCCTTACTTGTCCATGTAACCTGCTAGGCTGACAGGTGGTGTCCCAAATCCAAATTTCCTCAAGAAAGCCTGCTCAGTGGAGATGGATTCCCTAGCCTGAAAAATGATCATCTCAAAGCGTAGTGTTTTGTAAGGGGTGGTAAATCAGAAAGATGTATGAAATGTTCCCTTTTCCACTCCCTGTCTGTGTGTCTTTCTCAATGAAACCACCTTCTCTTTTTAGACACAATCCTGACAGTGCAGAAAGTTTCCATCCTTCCCTCTCCTCTCTCTACCCCTTCACTTTCTCCCCCCTCCAGGGCGCTTCCTGCCTGAAACAAAAGATTGGTCCCCAGTAGCCCACTCAGGGCGATTTACTTTTATGCTCACCATCTGATTGGCCTAGGTACGGTGCAGAGCCCAGGTGACGTCATAGCATAGAAGAGCTAGGGAGCGGTTGCTGAGCAGAGGGGCTCTACAGCAGGCAGGCAGCTGTGGTCGCAAACTGTCTGGGGTCTTACACTGGGGGCTGCAGCTTTTCCTCTCTGGGAGTAAGTGCACTGGGCGAAAGAAGAGCCGTGGGGGGTGGGGGAGCGGGCTGGGCCCGGGGCTGCGGCTGCAGCCGCTGGGCTGCAGCTCCCCAGCCCAACTGCCAGCGTGCTCCGAGGTACTGGAAAGGTCTTGGCAGGGTGGCTGGACCCTTGGCAGGTAAATTCCGCGACTTCTGTACCATATCGGGCTAGCTCGGGTGAGGGGAGGCTGCCGGGCAGATATTCTTTCTTGTGTCCCCCTCCTGCTCTTGCTGTGCCCCAGCTTTGACTCTCCTACGTGGCTCCATTGCCCAAGCCCTGGGACCCAGTGCATGGTGTTTGATGGGGTTTGCTCAGGCAGATGAGTGGGTGTGTCCGGGTTGGTCCTGAAGGACCTGGGCATCTTCCCTTGGCCAAGCCCAGGGTTAGCTTACTGGGGTTTGGACCTCCTGGGGCAAAATCCGCCCTGAATGCTATGTCAGACTGTAAGTCTCCTGCCATCATCTTCGTCGTCCCCCCACCCCCCAGCCACAATTGTTGACAGCAGCCCTCCAGAGAAGGGGGAGGGTGGCTGGCAGGGGTGACCAAGTCTGCCTCAGAACATTGACTGAAACAGAAAAGTGCCAATTTCTTAAAAGGGAGCTTTTTCTTCCAGAAAATCTTGTCCCCTCCTTTTCACATGGGGAATTTATCCTCCCTTCCCCTTTTTCCTCTTCTTTTTCTTCTGTGGGGACTGAATGGATTCAATATGGTATTTAGAAAAGCCTGGCACCCCCCTCCGTTGGCTCCTGTCTTTGTCTGGGGAGTGGGGGTCATTGGGCTTGCTGCTTCCTCCCTCCCCACTCCTCTGTAGCTCCCAGAAGAGACACTGCCCTCAGTTTGGGACCTGGCATGATGACTGGCATACTTCTGAGTGAACCGAACATTTTAGATTCAGGCTCTGGCAGGCTTTCCTTCCCTAGGTGGTGGCTGTGGTAGAGTGAGGGTGTTGGGGGTGTAGATGCTTCTTCTAAGGAGGGAACCAGAGGCTCCATTGGGTTTGGTTTTTGCTCGTTTGCTTGTTTGTTTGTTTGGTCCCACCTTCCAGAATCCAATTCCAGATTCTAGCCTTGGGGTTTCTGGGCTGTGTGGGCTGTAGAGGGAAGGGTGAGTGCCTTGTCTTTGGGAAGCATGATGGGGGTGGTTGCAGTGCTATTTTCAAAAAAGTGGCTTTCACCAGGGAAGCCCTTAGCCATGTTAGTTTTGCTTCCCTCCCCAATGGTTTTGCAGACTCAAATCCAGGCCAACTGTATGGCTGTCTGAGGTGTTGGAACAGAAGGAGGTCCATTCCTGTTGGTGACAGCACTGTGGCCCTGTTCTAGGATGAGGCAGGTATAAAAGGTCAGTGTGGTTTTCACTGGGCCGTGTGTAAAATTATAACTGGTCAGGATGTGTGATTTGGCACTTGAGCTTCCAATCATGGGCACCTTTGAGTAAAGGGGCTCACTGTGGTAATGGACATAAATGGATGATTAATAGGCTGGAATCTGGGAGGAGAGCCAAATGGTCCTCTTTTTCTGGATACGAATGTCATACTCTGTGTCCACCCAAGACACAACATGCAAAGAGTCAGGAAGGTATGCAGGGTTAATGCTGGCTGTTGGTAATTCCGAATCCAGAGAGACCTCAGGATGTCATGAGGCAGGTTCTTTAAATCACCCCACAGACTAGTAGACATTGTGATGAGAGTGCAAGCAACGGGCCACAAGACCCCATGAGCATACGAGTGCTGATCATTCCCACTAGTTGTGGGTTTTTTTTCTCCCTGTTCATGGTGGAAGCGGTATACAGGGCAGACAAGTTTGCTGAGGGTTTGGAAGAGACTGGGTAGTAGATTTATTTGATAGATGAGGAAAGTAGAAATGTCTATAAAGCTAGCAGGGGCTGCTATTAAAGATTCTGCTATTATAAAGTCAAGAGTAAGCACAAGGTCAAAGAGGATGACTAATCCAAAGGAAATCAGATCTAGAAACCAGACTGAATAGGTAGAAGCTAATGGAGTTGGTAGGAGCAGAGCTGTAGTGGGAGAAAAAAAAAAAGCCAGCATCTTGCCAGGAGCTCGAGAGTCCTATTTTCTCTGGTGAATTGGTAATGGAAAAGTTTTGGTAGTCAAGTCAGAAATGGCTCAGTCAAGGATTATAGGGTCTGTTTTAGCCTTTTAGGAAATCAATACCATTCCCAGCTGTGTAACCCATTTTCAGGAACCAGGAACTTTAGTCAAAGGAATGAAGAGAAACTTGCTGAGGAGCAGTCTCTCTCTCTCTCCTCTCTCTCTCTCTCACACACACACACACACACACACACACACAGAGAGAGAGAGAGAGAGAGAGAGAGAGAGAGAGAGAGAGAGAGAACTCAACTCTTTCATTTTGGATGAGAGGGCAGGGGATGAAGGATAGAAAGGAGAACAGGGGAGCTATGATCTGACACAGGAGTCGGACTGTTTCCCATGGGGGAGTTAGGGCCAGTTTTGGGATAAAAAGAAAGAAAGAAAGAAAGAAAAGAAAGAGGAGAGAGGAGAGAAGAGAGAAAGGAAGAGAGGGAGGAAGGGAGAGAGCACGAGTTTTCTCAGGACTCCCTGGGATCTTCTGTCCACCAAGGACATCAGAAAACCTTCACCCTGGAGGGTAAGTGCAGCTTTCCAGGCATCTGGGGCCTAGTTTAAGCTTTAGCCAAGCCCCCCACCCCCACCCCGCACCTACATCCACACCCACACCTGTCAAGAGTTAGGTGGTTGGTTCCCTTGGCGGGGGCCAGGTAGAATTCCAGGCCAAATCCGCATTAATAGGTTTGCCAGCAGGGGGCGGTAGAGTAACCGTAGCGACGTTGAGGACCCAAGTCCTCCATTTCAGGTGTGAAGCCCGAGCCTCGGATCAACTAACAGCCATACATTTACAATCTGATTTAGCAGTGCCAGAGAACTAACTGAACCTCCGGGTCATTGTGTTCCCATTTCTTCCCAGAAATGTGGTGCTTCCTGCCGCGCTCTGCAGCGAAGGAAGGCACATGCTTTTACTTGTGATTACTTGAGTCACTAATACACACAGCCTAACGGGGAGTTTAATTGGAAATGTTAATCAATGCAATAGATCCGTGTCTGTTTTGCACATTCGGTCAATTATCTGCACGTTGGGACAATCTGTGCTGCACCCAGGGGATGCAACCAGGGGGTAAAACGGTACAGCTACAGCTGGGACTGGGGGTGGGGAGCAAATTGGGGAAGTGGACCCTGAAGACTGAGAAGAAACAAACGACTTACTGGTGGAGAGAAGAGTCATCTCAAATGTATTTCCACAGAGAGGTTGGATCATGAGGCGGATGGTTCAGAAGCTCACAGAGCTGAGGAGACAAGGTTTTCTGTGGGGTTAAAAAGGGTTGGATAAAGAGAAAGGATTTGGGGGAGAGAGAAAGCTAGGATAGCCTGGAACTTGGAAACACAGAAATCAGATGTTCTTGGCAGAATGCACAGGGTACTCGGTCCTCTTTCCTTGACCTTCAAATGATGGAAGATAGTTCGGGTGTTCTCCATTCTGGCGAGAACATTTTAGGACACAGCTCCTTTTAGACTTAATAGTTAAGATAGCAGCTAAGGTACAGACCCTCTGCAACAAAAGAAATAGCCCTTAATATCACGTTGTATTTTGTATGCTCTTCAGTTTAGGGAACACCAATACAAAACAGGTATCCACACATTTCATCTTTTAACTACAAGACTTCACTTTCATTTCCTGTGAATGGGGAACATGTGGAAAAGGAGAAGCCCAATTCTGTATTTGCTGGGCAACCTATAACTAAGCCCCCAGAAAAGCTCTGTATGTTACTTTTATAGACCGATCATAGAGTGGCTGATCTGCACTACTGTTTTAACTCCTCAATGCAGTCTCAAAACAGGAGGAGTTTGGGATGAAGATAAAGAAAAAGAAAAAGGGGGCTTCCTGGGGGAGTCCTTTTCTTTCATCTCTATCTGAGCCTTGAGCTTCTGAGCCTGAGTCTTCGGAATTCTGCACTCTTAAACAGACCACTATCTCCGACAGTTAGCACAATATCGCCCCCTAGTGACCACACTGGAGACATTTTTTCTCAGCTCTTGATTGCTATCCCATGATCTCCATCCAGGGTGCCAGTACTCTGACACAGCTCTTACTCCTGGCAAGAAAAGGAACATTCCTTCTCTCAAGACTGAAGGAGTAAGTCAGGGATGTGCAGTCTCCTTTAGAGCGCTGTTCTCCAGTATGAGCAGGTTTAAAGAGAAGGGTTCCTCTCTCTTCTCCCTTGTGGTTTCTTGTACTTTTAGTCCTCAAACAGGAATTCTGGCAAAAAAACTAAGATGTGTCAAGGAAAGAGAAGTTAGATGTGTTTAAGATGTGTGCATCCATACCTCCCAGCTTCAAACAAGAGGTCTGAGCTACAGGCAGGAAGCAAGGCAGCAGAATTGAACAGTATAATGAAGCTATGCACACTCACCACTGTATACACACATACAACATAGCATAGACTATATATGCTGCACACTACAAATTAAACACATGGCATATACACATGCATGTACAATACATGGTAGAGATCCAAACACACATGTCACGTTGCAGAAATACAGTGCATACTTACAAGATAAACATACCTGGCATGATGTAAACGCAGAATTGTACATATAATACAATACAGGTTCAGGATAAGTACAACATAGTATAGGTATGACTCATCATATACACAGACACCTTTAACAGTGCAAAGAATAGCACAAATATACATGACCCAGCTTTTGCTAATATATAAAATAAGCTACACTCAATATATACTCCCAGTAAGCAAGGAGTGTATAAACATGGTGATCTGCCCACTGCTTCTGCACTGGTTCAAGCTACACAAACTACCATGAAGTTATCACTGATGCTACAAATAGGGATATTTGGGAAAAGTGAGGTATAGTCAAGGAAAACATAGAAAGATGGAGATTTTTGGTTATTACAGGCTGTTGTACCCACCCTCTTCCCAGTGTCCCTAGCACTTCTTTCTCTTCCTCCACAATCAGTTGCTGCTTCCCCAGTAATTGGCTTCAACATCAGGAATGGGGCCACATCTGACCATCCTCATGTCTTGTCACTTGTGGCAGTTCTGATAGTTCTCACCTCCCTACCTCACCTCACCTTCTTGCTGAGTGAGCTCCTGCAGAGATGGGAGGAGGTGACTCATTGCTGAGTGATGCAGTGGGAGGACTCTGGAAAGCCACTAGGGAAACCTATGGGAAATACACAGGGATGCTAAAGATGCTAGGGGCAGTTGTGATCTAGGATGTATGTACCAAAGGATGAGATAAACCCAGGGTCTGGCATTATCTTTGTATCTTAAGTAGTGAAATTGGAGATCATGGGGCTTTCCTTGGCTCCCCAAGACTTCAATTTTTCATTCACTTTAGATACCCTTCGATCTATTTCTTTGGGTTAGAACGCTGTATTTTGTTGTCCTGTAATAACTGGGTGCTAGCCTGGGATATGCTCTATTTGAATTATCATGTATTTGCTGCTTTCCTTGCAAGGTAAATATGGTTGTGTTTTTATGGGTGGAATGTTGGGGAGAAGTAGGTAGGGTTTGTAGAGATCAGAGTTCTACAAAGGGGAAAATCAATTTTTCTTTGGGGAGGATCAAGAGATTGTGGGAAAAGCAGAAACTAGAGGGGTTAAAAAGACCCTGTCTTTGGCAGAAGGTTTAGCTGCATAGTAAGACTGCCTAGTGTGCACTACACCATGGTTTTAGATTCCAGCTCCACCATGAGATGGGGGAGGATCAAAGGGAAGGGGAAAGAATCTATTTCCATCACAATTAGACATAGAAACCTCTGTGAGGCAAACAAGGTAAATCATCACAGAAATAACCACAAGTAGTGTGTATTTGGCAAAATTTGGTCACAAGCTGTGGAAAACATTTCTTTGATGATAGGCCAGAAGTTGCAATTACAGTCAGAGGTTTAGAACCTTCACAGCGGTGAGGCAATAGAAAACTCAGGGTTTCTATTATAGAAATATAGGCAATAGAAAACTCAGAGCCTGAGAGACTCTTTCTCCAGATACCTACCCAAAGAAAGTGGTTGGTGACTGAAGGAGTTGGAATGGGGGTGGAGACTCAGAATTGAAGGATGAAATAACTGAAGAGTAGTGTAGATTGCTAGACAGATGAGACATTCTCAGTGAGCTTTACCTGCATTGACAACTTATACACTAGACCATGCTATCTCTGGTAACTGCAAGTTTACCCTCAGTTCTGAAAGTTGTATACATTTCCCACATGTATCTTATTTGATTTAGCCCTTCTAATGTGTGTCCAAAAGAGACCAGGGAAGCAGATCTTTCATAGTTGATAAGAAGTAGGCCCTGAGTGGTAAGGTGGCAAGCATCGATTATTAATCTGTTCTCTCATCTCCTAATTCCTAGCTCAGTACTCTTTCCAAAATCCTACATAATAATATGCTTTTATATTTTACATTAACTTTCTGATTCTTTTTAAATGATTTTCTGAAATACCCCACTCCTCCCTCCCTCTCTCTCCCCTTCCCCTCCCTCCCCCTCCCCCTGTCCCCTCCCCTCCCTCCCTCCCTCTCTCCCCACCCCACTGTGTATTTAACATATATGGGGGTAGGATGAGGGAGTAGTGGCAGCTGTAGAAAGGGTTGGGTATCTCCCACAATGCTTTCCTCAGCAGACTGCTCCGAGAAAGAGCAGCTGAGTCCTTACATCTTGTGGTAGCTGGTGTGCAAAGCACTGAGTCAGTCAGAGCTGAAGGAAGCCTAGCTCCTACTCACGGGCAGCATTCACCTCTGCTGAGGTGGCTGTGTGAGGTGAGCAATGGATTTCAGGGCGTGGAGATAGGAGCATTTGAAATCCAAATAAATCTTGCCTACTTATCTGAGCTCAGGCCCCACAGTTAGGCCTCACAGTTATGACCCCACTTTCTGGGGTGTTCAGTTTGTTATACTTCTCCTTTGTCTCTTGGCTCCTCCATCTCTAATATCGGAATGACAGCCTTGACCTACATTTTGAGGTGAGGAGGAGAAGCAACATAACAGTCATTGCCAAGTCCTTTGCAAATGTCAAGCCCCATCTAAGAGCATCAGTGTAACACAGAAAATGCTTCCTATCAAGCTGTCATTTCTTTTTCTCCTTTCTTGAGAGCTAAGTGGCATTTCTCAGCCACATGTCCTAAATCCTCCAATCAGGTCCTGCGGATTCCACTACCCCGTAATCTTAATTTGGTCTTCATAGTCAAATATATTCCCAACCCACTCTTCCTTGCTTCTGGGACTAAAAATTGGCGGAACTCTCCCTCTACCTTCTCACCTAACCAGGCAGCAAAGGCAGACACCCTCCCCTAGCTGTCTAGCATGGGTCTGTAGCATGCTTTGCTTTCCTTTCATCATAAACCATTCCTTAAAGAGTTCCTGGATTATTTCTCCGAGCAGGAAACTAGATTACCAAGGGTAGGTCTTTAGTCTTACAGGTCTCTACTGTCCCTTACAAGCAGCTTTGCCCATGGGACCAGTCTCTCTTCCTCTAAGCATGCCTGTTATCTGCCCTTCTCTCTGTCTGTCCCCAAGCAGTCACAGTAGCTTCTTCTGGTGCCTTCTCCACCTGCCCTTCTATACTGTACCCTGCCACCTAGATGGCTATTTAAGATTTGGTGTTCCTGAGTCTCTCTGCCTGTTTCAATGTGTGTCTCTTTGTCAGCCGCTTAGGCATCTATCCTGTTGCCCAAGTCAACATTCCCATCCCCAAAGAATTTCAAGTAGACAAACAAGCAAAGAATATGCAAGCCATTTCTCTTTGACTCTGAGCACACCTTGGGCCAAGAAGATGGTAGAACCGCATGTCAGCAGCAGGAGTTTGTGTGATGTGTCCTCATGAAAGGGAAGCACCTAAGTTTCAGCCATTGGAATTGAAGGTATGGAATCACAGCCTTGCCGATGAAGATGCATTCAACTTTCTAGAAATGGTCTGGTCCAGGATCCTCTATAAACTTTGACCGACAGAAGGTAACTAGAACCGGTGATAATGAGACATGTGCCAGGGGATCTCTCATGGGTTTTCTATAAAACAGCTACAATAAGAATTTTTATCTGTTATCAACTGTTGCCAACACTGAGCTAGACATTTTGCAAAGGAGGTTTTTTCCCTCAACTATTTCATACTTCTCTTTCTGAATCTATAAGCAATATTTTTTGTCATTTCCATGATAGAGGTTGAGAGGGGCTCAGTAACGGTACAACTGGAACAGTTCTGTCTGGGGAGGAAAATCATTTGTGGAGAGGTTCCTAGCCTTCAATGCTATTCAGTACTCACCTAGTCACATCCCTCCCCAGATTCACCCTCGCTTATCATTTTTACCCATCTCTCACATATAATTTAAAAACCTGCTACATACAGCTGAATAGATATATTCATGATTCATATTTTCATTATGATACACATATACCTTACCCCCACTTGAACGTTCTCACCTATTCATGACTATGTATTCCTCCTTAATATTTTCACACTTTTATATTTACTTATATTATACAGGTAAGTAATATGATAATATATACCCTTACCTATTAACACACCTATATAAATCAAACACTCTGTGCCCAGACATACCCTACCTTTCCGCTTGCCTAACTCAGACTTCTTTTCATGGTGACAGTCATATACAACACATCCGTTTGATATACTCTGGCATGTTTGTACTGATATGATCATTTTCCTCACAGTCACACACAACTGAGGGACACACAGGTGTACACACATCCTCATCCTATTTATATATAAAGACCATAGCAATATAGACAGCATCTCACCCACTCATCCTTGTATACTTTTGAACTATTCTACTGTCCTGCAGTATCCTGTTGACAGGTCTGCCTTCACTCGCATGCACAGCACTGAGCCCATCTTCCTTCCCTCATCATATTCCCAGAGACTTACACGCAGACATGGAGGCAGATATTTTGAACCATAATCACACTCAAGAACTTTCTTTTCACACTGGCATCTAATCATCACGTTCAATACTAGGCCTTCAGACCCACAACCTGAAATATAGTTACACATACATTTATTTCCATAAATACAACCATTTTTACCTACTGTCATCATTCCTCTATTTACACAATCACGTATGTACAGATATACAATGTACCCAGAGATTCACATGGGCATATACACATTCTCATTCTTATTCATAAAAATTCATAAATACAGCTACGCTTAATGCATAGCCATGATTTGCACTCATACGTTTTCAAATATGCATTCTCACTTTCAGAACTACACATATCAAATTATACATTCCCACTCATTCTTATGAACACATAATAACTCTCCTGTATACTCTTAAATGGACACCCTCTTACATAACAATCCCTATTCATACCATCGCACATTTTCACACAAACACTGTTATACTCACCACATACAATTACTTGTACACATTTCCACTCTCTTAGTCTCATATGTGTATTCCCTTACATTGTTATATATATCATACAGGGGTACATATGCATGTGACATGTGCAATGTTCATAGTCACCAATATGCATTTTACCGGTGTGTACCATAATGCATACATAATTTATATTGCAATAGTCAGCTCACATAGATACATACATGCAGGTCTCTTACATACATGTCAGTTATTGATATTTACTCACCTGACCACATTCTCACTAACACTATTTGATAGATATGCTTACTACTCATTTTGACCCACATGCCCGAGCAGTCACATACTCTCCTGTAAACGTCTCCACACTTTCAGCTTCTTCCATGGGTACATTGACAATATGCATCTTCACATTGGTGCTGACCTACATTCCCTCTCCACTAGAAGCACGGTAACTCCCATCTATCCACATTGATTCACAAGTACTGATAGCGACCCACCCTCACATTCAACTTCAGACATATTGTTCTGAAAGTCTTATGTGCGTTCGCAGACTGACATTTTTGTCATTACACACTTTCTCAATGGTGTTTAGTCTAAGGGAACATTAACCAATCCCACGTAACAGTGGTGAGCTTTGCATGGTATAATTATTTGTAGAAAATCATGACTTAACTTGTTGTCTCTTTTCCTCAGAGAGAGTAAGGGAAAAATCTATTTCCTTAATGCTGTGCTGTGAATAATAGCACGTTTATGGTTTTATGTTTACCATATAAAATTGCTGTTAGTTATACACATGGAAAGGTCAGATCTGCTGCACTTAGAAACCTCACATCTACCCACATATATTAATATTCTGTTAACCTGGAGCGCATCATTCTACAGAAGGATAGAAGGCAATTCTCCTCTGAGAAACCTGTATCCACACTCAGGTGTATTGTACCCTGTGCTACCCTCTTTCAATTAACCCCCGGGCTTAGAGTATATGCTAAAAATAGATTTTAACGTCAACCTCTGCTTTATTAAAGAGGAAGAAAGGGAAAGAAAAGGTTAATGTGATCGTTGAATGATAAAATACATTTCTACTGTGAGTGTGCCCACACATATGTCGACCCCACTGAAATTTCAACAGCTGTTACTAACGAGTCCCCAGAGGAGGTTTCTCTGTGGGCGTAGGTAAAGATAAGCTGATGGAAGCTCCTTACACTCCAGACAGAATGCAGATCTTCCTATAAGAGAGTCGAAAGAAACACAGGCCCTGGAGTGAGCTAGAGAACATGAACTTGGATCTAGAGATTTGCAAACATGAGTACACCCCTCAATAATCTTGTTTGTGCATGGTTTCCTCCACTGGAGACTTTCTGGGCACAAGTGAGTGTGGAATCATGTCTATACCATCACTTGATATGTTGTGGAGCACAAGTGTGTTGTTGTAAAAATATAATAAATAAAATAAGTATTGTTGTCTTTTACCTCGCTTGGTCCGGCACCGCGGTGCCCCAAGATATCTGCTAGATATCTTGGCGGAAACACATCCCAACACCGAGGCGGCCCAGGGTCTCTTGCAGCCACACACTTTCCTACACTCAAACCGTCACATAAAAGAACACACACACAATAACCTTTGACCCAATTGATAAGATATAATTGCCCACTTAAACATACAAAGCCCGGTACCATCCATCCCTTGAGATCATTAATAACAACCTGTAAATACACAGAGCGGAATCTTTACATCAGCCTCCATTGTCCTGCCACGGCTTCTCCCCCTCTCCCCATCCTGTCTCTTCCTTTCTCTCCTAGTCTCCTCCTCTTCCTTCAAACTTCTCTCCCACCCATCCTTCCTTCTCCTCCAATGACAGGACTCCTTCTATCCTGTACCTGCCCCTCACCTGTACTTTACAAATTCAAGGGGGAGAAAGTTCTGGTGGAGTCACCTGATTCCTGAGTACTGACTAGGCAGCTGTCCTTGGGGCAGGAGAATTAGCATCAAAATACAGATAACTCCAGGGCAAACCACAACACAGGTGAGTGTGAAATAATGTCCTTGTGGCCTGTCTTCATTCAGGAGCACCATTCAAGCCCCTGACTCCACCCATAAGTTGAAAATCTCTTAAAAAGCAGTAAGTCCATTATAGTACCTTAAAAAATTTCTACTGACAGAAGGCTAGGCCTAGAAGAACTACTTCTGTGACTCAATTAAGGAACTAAAAGGAAAAGGTGGGCAGTAGCATATTGTCAGTAAAGATCCAGTCTCTCCCTCTTCCTCGTCTTAGAGTTCTAATGGCTTTCTAGAGCAGAGGATCCTTCTATAGGCTCTACACAGTGTCAGAGCCACAGATTCAAATGGGTGAAAGACACGCGTCTGTATCTTTGAGTTACTTTTTTTTCATTTGTGCATGACACAGTCATAAAAGGCAACAATCTTGAAGCTTGGTGTCAGAAGTATCTTTATTGTGTTGTCCAGTAGTCTTCAGGTTGTAAAGGACTTAAAGGCCCAGAAATGGTTTAAGGAAGCCACTTGCCAAAATAAACTTTCTCATAGACATCTTGCTCAACACTGGGCTTGCAATCTTTCCAGACGATTGTGTAATAGAGTTCTCTGTCACTGGGCATAAGGTAGAGAAAGAGCTACAAACCTTAATGAGATCATTGGACTTAATCAACATTAAGTTGCCGCCTCCTTGTTGGAGGCAGCATCTGAGAAACAGCCTGGAAATTTTACATCTGATAGTTCATTGTTGATACCTGAAACTCACCATAGGCAATTTGTACAGTGTATGGGAAGAACTGAAAGTTTTAAGCCTGGATGGGCATCAATTTAACAGCAATTGCTTAGTAATAATATCGACTCTCCAGAACTTATGTGTTACTTTATACCTTTGGAAATCCTCATAATCTTTTTTTTTTATAATGAAGAAGCCATTAGGAGGATAAACGTAGGAGTGAGTAAGACCAGCATTTGAATCCTTGTTTAGCTACTTTCTAACCGTGTACACTAATTTGAGTACTAATCCCTCCTAATAGTCAGTGTCTTTATCTGTAAAATGGATTTCTCATGAGGATGAAATGTGATACTTTAAGAAAACAGTTCAGTGTCTGCCAATAGTAAACATACAAGTGATAGATCCTATTATTATCTTTTCATTGCCTTTGAAAGGCGCCATCAAAGGGAGAAAGGGAGAGAACTCCCAGACAGCAGAGAAATGGTGTGGAGCCAAAGCCTTTGCAGCCAAAGCCTGAGGGTCACTGGGCTTACTTGACTCCATTTGAATCTTGTATTTTACCTTAGCCACAAGCCACGCTGTCAGTGTTATGCCTACTCAAGGAGACAATTGAAAAACATGACTACCCATTAGTTTCCTCATCCCTGCTGCACCAGGGCATGTGGAGCTTGCCATCTCATCAGTGTTTCTTGTTCATGTGCATGTGACATAATGATATAAGTGCTTCTTAGAAATCTGCCAAGCCTTCGATGATGGTACCTTTATTTGCTTTTGAAAGGAAAGGCGGAGGGAACTCCTAATATTGGTACTGCCAACAGTCAGCACCCTCCTGCCCCCTTTAATATTGAATGTCTCCTTTGTGGATAGAGCATTTACTCTTTTCCAAAGTTTGGTCTCAAATACCACAGTGGAAGCACAGTTCACTTACTTTGAAACTGTAAGGACATTCATGAGCAAGCAGAGTGATTAGCTGAGACTAACTGAGCCTTTGAAACTTTGTGTGGCTGAAGAGGTATATGTAAGAACATAGGGACTTGAAAAATAGCTTGGTGGAATTTATGGCTACAGTGGAGCCAAGCACAGAGTACTACCAATGGTGTAGACTAAGGGCTCTAGGTCAGAAAAATATTTGTGTTTTTCACATGTAAAAGTCTTATGGTGCTACAGTTCCCAAATAGGAACTACTTGCATAGAAATTATTCCTTCCCATGGAAAGTATACCTAAAGGTGAGCAATGGGTTATCTATTATCTGGAACAGACTGTGTATATTACACAATGCCCAGCATAATACAAGACTGCAACCAATGTGACATCATTTTAGTATTCTTCAGAACAAGACAGAGTATTAATAGCTACAATGGTAACAGCTACAACCAAGAAGAATGCTTCTTGATGTGTAATCTGTGGTGTCTCCCATGTTGTTCCAGTAACAACAGACTGTAGGGTGTTAGAATTCTCAAAATATATCTAAGTGCACCCACAGACTTGTAGTAGCAGTTGGAGATTTTGTTTCTAATGTGAAAATAGCAAGAAAGCAAGCTAGGTTGACTTTGCAGAAAGGCTAGAGGATAGAAAGGAATGTTTCTGAACTATCTGTAACTTTGCATCATGATCAATACACCCAGCTTGAAGCATTCTCATCTTGATTTCTTTGACCTCATACAATTCACCTCTCTGACTTTTCTCTATGATTCCTGGCTCCTCTCCTTGTTCTAGATCTGCAACATTGGTATTCCCCAGAGGTCTTCTATTTTCTATTACTCTATGCTCCAGGTTAAAATCTTGAGTTCATATGTCCAGCTTTTCTTGTAATAATTCCACAAGCCAAGCCAATGTGACATTTTTCTTCTTGTTCACATGTTATCTCTACTGAGAAGACCTGCAACCAAAGATATATATTTTTTTCTACCATGTATGAGCTGCAGTCCTTATAGTTTTTGCTTCCACTTTTTCTTACTTGTGATTTCAAGAGCAAGATGCTTTAATGTTTGTCTTGCTTCCCCAGACATTTCTAGATTCACTCTTACTGAGATTTCCAGTGTGTCCCTCTTTGGTCTTCTATCATTGTGCATTTGAGGTTGTATGTAACATGTTTCATCTTTCTAGAATTATTGTCTTTTCAGAAGAGTATGCATACCATTTTAGATGCATTTAAAGACTCAGTCAAACAGATGTCCTACTGGCCAAAAACCTGAGGATAATTTCTTATTCCTAAGAGTACACTTACTTCTGATAGCCCAGTAGCTGCTATGCAGAGGAACACTGTGGAATCGCATGTGTTAGCTCATATGAAGTTCAGTTCAATTTCCAAAATAGGTGCCAATCTCTCCTGAAATCTCCTGCCTTTCTTTTTATGTATTAGCTGTGCTTCTCATCCCTTGACTTGTGATCATAATATCATACAATATCATAATTATGCTTCATTATTCTGTGTTTACTACCTGAAAACATTTTAAAACAGTCTTATCTTGGGAATCGCCACGTTAGCACCTGTGTATTAGTTCTTAAACACCACCTAATTGTGCCATTTTACTACTTGAAATGTCTGTGTAGAAAGACAGAAAGAGGCCAAACCAAATAGAAAAGCACATAAGACCTTTCTTAATTTGTCTGTACAGACTTTTTGTTTCCCCTTCATTCTCCGATCACCTCTGGACATTAATACATATAGTTCTTTGTGCCTGAGACTTGCATGTCCTCTGATCTGGTTATTCTCCCTAATTTAATTCAAATATACTTCCTCTGTGGAGCTTCTTCTTTCTTCAGTCCTCTCCTTCAAGAACAACCTGCTTTCATCTTTGAACTCACCTGTCATGAGTATCCTTTCAAGAATCTTCAAGGGGACAGTGCTGTTCCTTGTTCATCTAGGCAGTATTAGCTAGCCATTTTCTTCTGTCCTTCCCGAGTATCCTCTGTGTAGCTTGGCATAGAACAGACATGGTGGAAATGCTCAATGAATTAATAGATTTGTGAATATTTAATGATTTCCTAAGCATTGTAGAATAATCCGGAACCAGAGCTGCAATCAATCTGTTTTCTCTCCTTAGAATTCTTTCAGGGTTATAAAAAGATCCACTAACTGAACAGCTATCTCCCAATGAAAGCCACAGAGAATTACACCATTTAGTTTTTAAAGGTAGCACAAAAGAACAGTTTATTTTTCCAAGTATTATGTTACTAACATTTTCCCAGATGTCTGCTCCGTTCATATATATGTATCCAGTACTAAAACGTTTCCTGTAAGACCCCACTGTTTTCATTTTTGTAGCTAAACTGGAAACAGAGTCCTAGCTTTTAGACTTTCAAATACTGCTTTCTCCACAGTTTTGACATCTCTTCTTCATGCAACACCAATATCATTCAGTTCAGTCGAAACAAGTACTCAAAGCATAGAAAAAATAAGCTAACACGCTGAGACTACTCATTTGTTAGACTATACTATTGAATAATATCTTCTGACAACATATTGATTCCTATTTTTCAAAATCTGTTCAGCTCTTACACACTATTCATACCCTATTCATTCTCTTGACTCCTTTGGGAACATGAACATGTCTGTTTTTTTTTTCTTTCTTCCTAAGCATCTTTTGATTGCATCATATTATATACCTACTATCACCTTCCGTGAACACAATAACTGACCATGATCTATCTCTCCATTCTCCCTATATCCAATGCCATACTGTAGACATGGGAGGCATGAATGGATGTAAATGTGAACTGTGATTTTAAGACTAACATGGAATATTTATATGCCATTATTTGCTTGGTAGCTACACTATTGGCTCTACATTTGGTATGTGTTTAAGGATAACATGTAGCCACTGACTGGGCCTCCAACCTTCCTCGGAGCTATGTACTTATTTACTTATGTGCATCACCTAGCATGATACCTGTAGAAGACAGAACTGATAAAGGTTTGTTAAATAAATGACAGTGTACACAGTTGGGGTGCTTAGGGGTTTTTAGTACTGAAGTCATCATGTTTATTCCCTCAAAGGGTAGTCAGTCTGGTTTTGTGTCAAGTTTTCTTGAAATGAAGTCAACCTCAGATTAACAAAGATAAAGCACTAACTGCTGTGTTTTCCTCCTAAAGGCAATGGTTTAAGACTCTTTTCTTTCCCTGTGTGCATCTTTATAACTTAAAGATCCGTATTAAGCTCTGAGTACAAAGGTATGGACATTCCTAGGTGATCTGCTCAAGGCCACCAGCCTAGCTAGTGGTTGTTTGATAAAATTTTGAGTGAGGTGCCATGGAGCAGTTGCTAGGCTTGCTTTCAAAGGAACTAGAATATTCTAAGGTGAACATTATTTCATATATCTGTGTATATTTATTATGATGAAGCCGATTCCCTCTCCTTATCCCTAGTACATTTGTCATGATACATGTGGAATAGTTGATATTCCACAGGACTAATTTGGAAACTCCTCACTGGTTCATCTTCAGGCCTCACTCTCTTTCTTCACATCAAACTCTGCTTCTGTTTCATCTGCAGTTTTCTCACCAAAACACATTTTTTTCCTTTTGAGATGAGTGCTAGGGCATGGTGGCCTCAGTTTGGGGGTTTGCCAGGGCCGTAGAAAAGTACACAGCAGTCTTCTCTTCATATGTATGCGAACACAGGGGAAGCAAGCTGACTGTGTGTCACAGTGAGGAGCTACTCTTATGCGGACAGTGGCTTCTATAATCAAGAAGTAGAGCTGGAAAGATGGCTCAGTGGTTAAGAGCACTGACTGCTCTTCCAGAGGTCCTGAGTTCAGTTCCCAGCAACCACATGGTGGCTCACAACCATCTGTAATGAGATCCGATGCCCTCTTCTGGTGAGTGTCTGAAGACAGTGACAGTGTACTTATATACATAAAAAATAAATAAACATCTTTTTTTTAAAAGAAAGAAATAGAGTGACAGAGAGGAAGGAGATTAAAGAGTTCATTTGATCTGTCAATTTGACATTCAAGAGCCTATATAAGTCACAAGAAGACTATAGAGAGCCCAGTGTAACCAATTATGAAGTCATTGTTCAGATTAGGTTCTTTGTTTCTAAACAATTACTTTGTGTGGTTTATGATTCTTTTTGAAACCCATAGTTTTCTTATTTGCATTAATTTTGTATTTTTAAGAAGGGTCTCATGTAATGTTTATTGACTGGTCTTGAACTATTACTTCTTCTTTTCAAGTGCTGGGATTACAAGAGTGCACCACTATGCCAAGCTTGGCCAGTTCTTTTTTTTTTCCAAAGTAAAACAACACTGGTGGTGGTAGTTGGTGGGGGTGTATGGGGGGAGGCAACAATGATGGGGAATTTCTAGCCAGAGCTATGACCAAGTGGATGTTTATATTTGACAATTTTTTAAGTGGGATAAATGAAAATTAGGTCTTGTCATTTCCCATTCTTCCTCCAGTAGTATTAGGAAAACTTTATTTTTTATTTCTCAGTTTAGATTTATTTTATTTGTATCTATTTTTTTTTTCTGCTGGATCCCTTTGAACTGGATTTATAGCTGGTTTTGAAATACCATGTAAGTACTGGGCACTGAACCACAGTCCTCTACAAGAACAGCAAGTGTGCTTAACTGCTGAGCCATCTCTCCAGTCACAACTTTTTTAAATAGATATTATTTCATATTTCCTAATTTCTCTCAAATAAGGTTCTGAAACACATGCTGCTCAGCCTTTTAGGGTTGTGGATATTTAAACTTTGATTAAAAGGCAAAGCCGGGGGAAAGTTGCTATGTTTTATGCTAGCTCAAACTGCTTAACTGCCAGATCTGATATGAAATAACTTTTTGCTGAAACAAATACTGTGTCAAGTTGATCTACGTTCTTGGTTTAGAAAACAGACCAGGTCTCAACTGCCCTCTTCAGACATGCATGGACATCTGCCTTACAGAGAATCATTGTGGGTGCAGGGAAACTAGGGCCACAACAAGGTGCTAAGACAATGAGCTATGAGTCACAGGTTGAAAAGCAACATTCAGACATCGCAATGCTAATTCGAAAAGCCCTAGGAAATGCAGCACTTGAAATTCTGAGCTTAGATTTAAGAAAATGTGTTGATGTTTCACTGTGGTGGATAATTATAATCTATGCAAAGTAAGAGGGAGCAGCTAGAACGCTGGAGACCCAAGACATTGGCTCACCACGCCCTGCTCCCTAGGGCTGTCAGTCTGCATCTAATTTGTTCCATTCGAATGTTTCCAAGGATATTACATTTTCTATTTCAGAACCCAGAAATGTTTTATTACTGGATCCTGCTTTCCTTTTATTTTCCCCACCTATTCCTTGGAGGCATCTTTTAGTGTTAATTATTTCTGTTCTTTCATGCTTAAAAATATCTCTGTCTTTGTACTCTAAGTGTCTTACTTTATCTTAGGTATGCTGAAGCCTGTAAGGATGCATTAGTCTGTAAATATAAATACACATCAGACAATCGTTAGCAATTTCTTGGCATTAGCTCATGCAGCATATATAATAAATAATAAAGTATTGCGCCACATATATTTAAAGCCTTAAGAAGTCATTTGAAAGAGAACTATTTGTCCCTTGTAATACATGCAGAATATGAAGTCCAGATGCTGGGCCTATACCTATTGACTTCCCCTTTTTTTTTACAGCTGGACACTGAAATTTGTAACTATAATCTGCTGATTTCTTGGACCCAATGCCAGGTTCCTGCTGGAAACAATGGAAGCCTCTCATAAGAGCATTAGCAGAGGACAGGACTACTGTACAACTGACCTCATTTGCGTGTGTGAATAACAGAGAACATGACTGTTTTCTGTGTGAGCGTGCTTGTATGTGTGTCATCAGTGAGCTATCTCTTGCATAATCTAAGATTGAAACTAGACAGCTGTAGAAAGAGCTAGCGCCTCCCTTGCTTGTCCGGCTGCTTTTGCAAACCTCCTGCCTAACAAGTAGGTCAGCTCCTCCTGATCAAATGATATTACAAATGGCTTCCCTCCATTATCCACTGTAATGGTATCTCCCTGGCAAGGCTCTCTGAAACAGCACACCCCTGTCTCCGATAGCAGTGTTCTCTTGGTGAGTGCTCCCAGAAGAGGCAAGCTCCAAAACAAGGCCATCTAAGAACTGGTACAATTGGTCAACAAAAACTTTTGGAGTTCTATCAATAAACCGAATAGCCTTGGGTCTTTGGATGGGAAAAGCAAATGAACCCAGTAAGTACCAGCCTGAAGTGAGATGATATGAAAAGGCTACATTTTTTCTGTGACTATTTCAAGAGGTTAAAAATGTATATATGAAAAGCGTGTGCATCTTTCTGTTTACTTGGATATATATTGTGTCGCAGTGTATTGTTAAAAGGGAATTGGCAAGGGTTGAGAAGTTTAAAGTATCGTAGACTTGGTGACTTTGTCATTTAACTCTTCATGGAGGACAAAGAGATGGTACTGACTTCTTTACTGTGTTGATGTGAGACCTGAACCAGAGTAGAGCATGGAAGTTATTTTTAGAAATTTCAAATATATATATATATATATATATATATATATATATATATAATGAGATGTTGTTAACCAGATGCTAGCTGACTTTGAAATGATGCCCATCTGCTTTGCAGTTAGACTACTGCTAGTAATTGCAAGCATGCCTTTCTTGGCTTGCTCTAAGTAGCAATGTAGGCTTATGTAACATTCAGAGCTGAAACTAATGTCTAGAATATGTAGTGCTCTGTTTAATTGTCTCAAATGCAATACTTGTTGGGAAAAATACACTGTACTAGCTAATATGAAAGTATGCATTCGTAATGGTACCCTCAAGGAGCTTATGGTCTATGAGGAGGGAATGGCATCTATAATGGCTCCATGCAGTTTGAGACAAGACAAAGCTCCTAAATTGGGCCCACACAGCTGCCTGTGGTTAGTGAATGACTTCTTCCTTGTTCACCTGGTCTGAGAGTAGCAGTGTGGATCTAGAATATCTTAGAGACTCAGATTTGGCTCATTATCTTTTCATAAAATACCTTCATTGACAAAACATAGGTATTAATGTCTGAAACATGTCTAGAAATATTCAGACAAAAGTTGTTCGAGAAATGGAACGTAATATGCAATACTTTTTCATACTATATTGTCGCCTTATAAAAGACTGCTTAAGTTTTCCTTTCCTTTCTTTCTGTGTCTCTGTGTCTCTGTCTCTGTCTCTTTCTCTTTCTTTGGTGGTTGGGAGGAAGGAAACCATTTACAAATTATGTACTATATTTTCTTATGTTGTCAGTCATGGATTTTTTTTCTTTTTCTTTTTTTCGGAGCTGGGGACCGAACCCAGGGCCTTGTGCTTGCTAGGCAAGCGCTCTACCACTGAGTTAAATCCCCAACCCCCAGTCATGAATTTTTGATCTGGGCAAGTTCATTTGCAAATAATGCATGCAAAATAGAATGGAATTTATGGTGGCTTAGACTAATTACCAAGACACAGCTTGTTTCCCACTGAGGTCTATGTTTGTCACTTATATAGCCATCTTGAAAATGTGTATATAGGGTATAAGGGAATGTAGGGGAAAAGCCAGCAAGTATAATTCTTCAATCCTCTTTCCTACCACCAAAGTATAATTCAGTGTATACATCATTCCAGTAAAGATAGCAATCTCATCTTCATACACAAATGATTGATTTCATATTGGTATAATTCTCTAAGGAGACATATGATAACTTTAAATCTATGCTTATTCAATACTTTGAAGTCTAAAGACTGTCATTAAGTCTAAAGACTGGCACCAATTCTTTTTATGCAGAACCTTCCTCAAAGAATTTCTAGAAAATACACTCACATTTGAACAGAGTTCTGTTACAAGCCTACTATGCTTCTGCCTTCCTAAAATCCATCTTTTTTCCACGTGCCCTTGTGTTAAATCATTATTATGTCACCCCAGTTTCTTGAACATTATATTCCATTCCAGTCCACTCCAGTCTAGTCTAGTTTAGTGTATTCTATATCTATGTAACAGGAACATTACAGTTTACCCTGGACATTTCCTTTAGGCTCTAGGACATTGCTATCCTAGCCTTATGTTGTATCAGCTACTTTCATATCCAAAGGATATTAAACAATGTTGGTGTGATCACCAATGTCTGGTAATAGGCTTATGTTGCTACTTGTTTTTTGGGGGAGGGGCTTTCATTTGATTAGGGTTGTGTATTTGCTAAGCTCAGATTTTGGTGCAAAGGCAGACAACATATTTGTCTTATTGAAAAAAGTATGCAAGTACATAATTCCATAAAATCTGAAAGTACACAGATGTTTATTTCTATGTGTGGCTTTAGGGGTGTTTGTTTAAAATACTTATTCCATTTGCTTATGGCTTAATAAATGGTCTGATATGTGGTGGTAAAACCAGAATTTCTGGCTTTTCATCTTTCAGGTACTTGGTATATGTTACCTGTAATAAATGGGCATGGTTGGCATTTTGGCTGCATTCAATTCAACATATATATCATAGTGTGGGTTTTGATCATGTTAGCTAGTCTATTGTTGATTACTTTGACTTTTAGATTCATGTAGATTGGTGACTTTCTTTTTTAACTTCCTGAGAGTTTTGTCTGGTACTGTGTGGCAGGAGAATATATGTTGGAAAAGTGAGAGAATAGCAACAGTAGTTGGATATTTCTAATCATTGCATCTATAGCTGCCCTGCATCATAACAGGTATTTTCCTGTGCAGATGCTTTTCACTAAGATTCTTTGTCAAGAGGCGAATCAATAAGGAGCTGTGTGTGTTTATCCAGTCACCATGCACACATGCCCTCACACTTGTGCGTGAGACAGAGGAGGGAGAGAAAGACATGAAAAATAGACATAATGAATCTTAGTGGCTTTAAAATAGACTATTTAGGATCCTTGGTTATAGTGAAATAACCATCCTTTTAAAAAATAGTAGATCCATTTCTATTGCAATTACAGAGACTATGTCAACACTAACTCCCAAGGGATGGCTCAAAAATACATACCATCCACAAAAACCATTAGACTTCTTTGTGAAAATGTAGTAGCTTTGCAATCATGTTGCAAAAAGATAAAAATTGTGGCTGTTTGTACACTAGTGTTGACTATTTTTCCGCAATGCTGAGGGCCAGTATCTGAAAGGGAAACACATGTCCTGTGGCTAGATCTAAAGTGCCACTCGAAAGTTTCTGTTGTAGAAGTGAAAAACAACAGTTTTTTTTAATTGGGCTCCTAGAGAATAATAGTGCTTTTGTATAATACTTGAAATGGAGCCTACAGCCATCCTGAACAAAATAGTCTCTTTTAAGGTCTTGGAAATAATGACATCATAGGCAGATTGAAGCAGTGATCCATTAATAGTGTCCTTTGTAGAAAGCTGTCTCAGAAGAGGACCTGACAGTAAATTGGTATTCTTTACAAACACAACATAATAGGATTCTCTCTTTCTACATTTATGGAAGAGTACAAGATACCTCCCACTTGGGAAAAAATATGTTAACAACAAGGCTTCCTTGCGAACACATTCCCTTTCTCCACTGTTTTCAAAAGCAGACTTTGAACCACTTGCTTTAAAGGTGGGTTAACCATGTCAAGAAGATAATTTTGTTTGTACTTTAAAAAACTTAACAAAGAGCTGAAGTAGTATCAAAATAATTTAACAAAATAAAATCTGGAATATTTGTGCAAAGGAAGAGTATTTCCCATTGCCACTGTGGAACTGGACGGACATTCTTCACTCTCAGCTTCATCTCTGTAAAGTTTGATTCCAAGTCTTCCGACGACCCCCCCCCAATGAGACAAAAGAAGCTAAAACAATTGCACTTTGTTGAGAAGTAGAAAGTCTTCTATATAAGCTCAGTTCTCTGCAGAGTTCCTGGGATGTCAGACCCTGAATGTGGTTCGATCTATCTATCTATCTATCTATCTATCTATCTATCTATCTATCTATCTATCTATCTATCTTTCTATCTATCCACTGTAAATGTGGTTTTGAAATTTGAGGAGTGGGTTGTTAGTACAGTATAGAAAACTTTAGTTTCAGTTTTCTATCCCAAGTAATCCTTAAATCGTCAAACTAAAACATACCTGTTAGATAGCATCAGGGTCATCAGGTAGCCAGCAAAGAAGCAACACATAAGCATGCTGCCTTTTTAGAGAGTATAATTAGGAATGTGTAAATAGGTGTGGAAGCCACACCTATTGATGAAGAACAAAGGAGCACAGTGTGTTAAATTACGTAGTTGCCCTAGAACCCTTGTTGTCTTGCCTGGTTATGCAAGATCAGATCTGTTCTAAAGAGGGCATGATTGTCTCTTTGGCTTCTGTCATATCAAGTTGGGTCATACGTCATCAGAAAATATGTATCATCTGCAACATGGTAGCTCTTTATCTATATAGGACACAACCTTCCAGAAATTCGTCTCTTAGTATTTCTAATTAAATACTCAGGCCGTTCCCAGTAACTTTACACTTCAGTTTTTATAAAGCTAGATGTTGCATAGCTGAAATTTCTGTAATAATAACTTAACATTTGGGCAGTATTATCGAGCCCAGAACAATCAGTCTCAGACCAAATTATTCCCAGTGGCTAAATGATAGCTGTGAGCTGGGCCAGTAAAATATAACGCCACTGATGAAATCAGTCTGAAGAGGAGATTTAGAATTATCAAAGGTCAAAATGCGAAAGAGAATGTAGTTCTCTCCTTGCTTTCACTTGTATGTTAAAATAATAATAATAATAATAATAATAATAATAATAATAATAATAATTTCCATTAGCATGTGGTACTTGCTATATTAATATATACTTCACCTTGTATTTCATTGTATCTTATGCTCTAATGCTACAGTTTCCTCTCCAATTTCTCCTCCCAGCCCCACTCACACTTTCCCTCTCCCCTCCCCCATTTATTCCTCCTCCCTTTCTCTTCAGAGGACAGTCCTCCCATGCTTATCAAGCAGCCACACCCAACAACCTTTAATTGCCAGTAGTCGCTTAGGAAGGGAGTGAGGCATCATGGACTGTATATATTGATTAAATTTAGAATATAGGGAAGTAATTTAAAATCTTATTACCATATATTAATTATACAAAATAATGAGATTCATTATGCTGTGTGGTACATGTACATAATGTATTTGGATCATATGTCCCTCTTTCTTATCTTCCTTCATCCCCTTTACTGGTCCTCTTTCTTGCCCTAAAATCTCCCTTCTACTTTATTAAACGACATCCTGTATGTGAGAGGAAACATTCTTGTCTTTTAGAGTCTGGCTAATTTAAATTATTTTGTTTCATTCCAGTTGCATTCATTCATTTTTCTACAAACATGATTTCACAGAACATAGTAAAAAATTTAAATTCCTCTTACATGATATAACTTACATGTAATTATTAAATTTAATAAAAATACTGTAACCATTAAAGCGAAAAGGAATTATGGCAAAATCCCATCTTCCTTTCTTCCTTATTTTCTTCCTTCCTTCCTTTCCTTTCTCTCTCTCTCTCTCTCTCTCTCTCTCTCTCTCTCTCTCTCTCTCTCTCTCTCTCTCTCTCTTTCTTTGTGACAGAGTTCCTATGCATACCCTTGGCTATCCTGGAACTCACTTTGGAGACCAGGCTGACCTTGAACTCTGAGAGTCACTGGCCTTTGCCTCTCTGGTGCTGGGATGACAGTTATGCACTACCACCACCCAGAGGCTGAGCAATTCCTATTCCAGCAGTTATTGCCGTACTTATGTTCATTTACAGTAAATGCCCTTCTATAAAGTGACATGATAACTTGTATTTGGATAATTAACCTATTCCTAAATCAGTACTAAGTACCACTTGATAAATCTACTGAGATTCCATTGTGGCTAGGTTTGATTTTTAGCTTAAATTAAAACCAGGAATTCATTCAAAAGACACTTTTAGAACCTTACTTATGCCTGTGAAGATAAACTCTTATAAGGGGAGGGCTAGAAGAACTAGAGTAAGAGGACGCTTGGACATAAACGTTTCCTTAGGGATGACACACTCTTTCAGTTCACCCTCTGAGTTGGAGGAAACAGGAAAATCCCCAGATTTCGACACAAGAGCCTAAATAACAGTGAAATTCAGAATAAATAATAAATTCCTAAAACCTAGGTTAGACTGTGCAATCAAAGTACCTTTCTGAGACGTGAAATATGACAGAGAATAAAATTATGATATCCTTCAGTGTGCTAGAGCTTTGCCCTTGGCAGTAATGACATTCAGCCCACAGGTTTTAGTTGCTTGCTTGGGAGAAGACGGACATCATCTGCCAAGACAGTAAACCCCAACTTTCCCGAAACTGGCTTGTATGTAAAACGTTTTCTTGATTTTGTAATTTAAAAACAGCAGAAATCACTTTGCAAACCAGGTACACGGACATAAGAAGCAAACTTCAAAACACACCAATGTTAGAGCAGCTAAAAAATGGTGGCTGAGGGCCATTGACAACATCTAAGCTTGTATCAATCTAAAAGTGTACAAAGTTTGTCCCAATGGCTGAACTATAAACAAAAAGGAATAAAAAGAAAAAAGAAAAGAAAACGAAAAAAGTTTGTGCCACTTGACCATTCTGATCATCAGCATAGGATTTTAAGGGACTGTGAATTGCTCGTTCAGAGATTGTATATGGACAGCAGAAAGTGGAGTTTTACTGTGGGAATATCAAAGGAGTTTACATATTTGCATATGTATATTGAAAGTCATTAATGTCTGCATTTACTTGAACTTTGCTACATTGTCTTCTTAGCCTTTGGAGAGGCAAATGTCTTCTCTTTCCTTGGTAAATTTGAGTGAATACGTGGAAGAGCCTGCTGTGTCTGAAATGATAGACTTCCGGTGTATACCAGACTTGCATTAGACACGTCCTCCCTTACCTCCTGTTTGCCACTGCTTTTTCCTTAGGAGCTGTGAAATCAGCTGCAACTGAAAATGTCTGACAGCTTGGATAACGAAGAAAAACCTCCAGCTCCCCCACTGAGGATGAACAGTAACAACCGAGATTCTTCAGCACTCAACCACAGTTCCAAACCACTGCCCATGGCCCCGGAGGAGAAGAATAAGAAAGCCAGGCTTCGCTCTATCTTCCCAGGAGGAGGGGATAAAAGTAAAGTATCAGTGGCCGAGTGTTCAAAAGGGGCCAGTTTATCCTTTGATTGGCACTTTCTTGCTTGTTCTGGCCAGGCCTGCGTGACCTTTCATCTTGAGATGTTGCCTTTTGTCAGAGCATCATATGTGATTGACTTCCTATGTGGTAACAGAAAACACATGTGCTGCGTTTGCTTCTCACATAAATTGAATTTGTAGACTTAAATTAAGGGAAAGTATCCCAGGAGCACTACTGGGTTGAGTGTATAGACAGCATCTGGCTTTCTGAAAACTTAAGGTAAAATTCAAAGCCTTTAAGATGTCCATCTGTGATAGTTGAGTATTTAAGTAGATTGACTTCTGCATATCGTCTTGGTTACTGAAGATTCTGAGTTAAGTGTATGGGAGTAAGTGCAAGTTACCCACAATGTTGTCTGTATGAATCACAGAGCAGGAAGGAAAACTTTTTTCCTCTCTTCCTCTATATCAGCTGTCACCTAGATTATCAGTTCCATGATCATGAAAAACACAATATATTATCATTTACCCTTGTGGTACCCATAACACAATCTGTTGCTTAACTAGTGTATGCTACCACTTTGTGACACTTGATTCTGTGAATTTTTCAGTAAGTAGCTGATGAGGTTGTATTGGTTGCCATAAAGCTGAATCATGGCTTCTCTAGATCCCATTGAGTGGGATGTGAGTACAGTAGGCCTACGGTTGCTTTCATTACTGAAATTGGCCAAAAGGAAAAGAAAGGTAATGTCTTTGGGAAAAAAAGTCATTATTGATCCATGTCTGCAAGGTAGAATCAGTAGTTTTGGAGTGTATATACAGTGTTAATGAATTTAGAATTTGTATCATAGTAAGACCTGAAACTCTTGTTAGTAACTGTTGCTACTTGTATGTTCATGTTTTCCCTTCATGGTCTGAGGATTGAAGAGAAGTAAAAGAATAAATTACCTCCCACACAAGGGATCTGTTTACCAGTACTTAAGTAGATCTTAAAAATTATTTTCTGAATGTAAAGGGTGGTTTGAAAATTGAAGGTCACTATCTAGAGACCAATTCATTTATAATAATTATGCCAAAGGAAAGATATCTCTGCTACATTTGCTACGTTTGCAGACAATGGATGAATAATGGACGGTGCTCCATAAATCTTTGGTACAATTGAAAGTGCATACTTTTGGTGTCTTTGAAACATCTCACTTGTCCTTTTGAAGAGCAGGAGTCTAGGAAAGCGAAATAAGTTGTTGACATTTCTGTTTTGTGTCAATCTATAGTTCAAGTGACCTCATAGGGAAACTACTGCTGTTCTCCATAATGGTATCCCCAAGTCCTCTCAGGGGAAAAAAATCTGAGCCATTTTTTTTTCTTGAAGTGTCAGGGAAACAGTGGAGCCCGGATGACTTCATCTCTCATTCCGGAATGGCTAGAACAGTGCTTTCTTAGAGAAATTCAAGACTACTTGAAGGAAAAGAACCTTGAATTCAAAAGTCTTGTTGATTCCTACTGTCCATTTGGTACTGCATGCATTTGCCAATATGGATGTATTCTAGGATAAACACTGTATTTAATACCAGCCACACTTTGACTTTTAGTTCCTATAGCAATGTCTAATCAAGCCATTCAGGAAGACATAGTAATCATATGTTGTTTAGTAGTTGAAAATCTCACAAAGGTTCTGAAGATACTAATGTGAGGGACTCCTACACTAGTACTAATGTTGTATCCTTAATAAAAGAGGCATTAGCTAGTCTGGCAAAGCTTGGCATTAGTGCAACCCAGAAGATTTGGCAAGAGAAAGTGAAACATCTTTCAAGATCTCCGCCTGAAGGCAGTGTGATTTTGGATCAAGTAGAACCGATAAATGATGAAATTGTTGTAAAACTAAATTTGACTATGAACTTGTTCACACTAATGTGGGATAGAGTGTATTATAGGATGATCTTCTATGCAGAGGTGATTATCCTAAGAGACAATAAAGATAATTAGGAGGAGGTTTTGAGACCGGAAGACAAAGGTAGAAGGAAAGGGAGCTAATTATTATTATTATTATTATTATTATTATTATTATTATTATTATTAATATACAAAAAGTAAAATATTCTAAGGAAACTAATCAACACTGGGACCTTTTCAAATCATATATTACCTGTTCAATACAATGATTTTGAAGAATTCCATAAAGAGGTGCTATGAAGAGTCACCAGAAAGCATTTTAAGTCAATTACCATTTACTGTATTACTGGACAGCTGACAAGCTACCTTCAGCGAAAGCTTGAATGATTTAACTGCACTTACAAAAAAGTACTATGGTAGTGGTTTTCTATTGAAAGACTGTAATGAGAAGAAGTTAACAGCAAAAAAAATCACTAAGGTAGTGGAGTTGAAATGCCTTCACTGGAGAGCTGATAAGTTGCCTTCACAGCATGAATGAGTTCATTGATTGAACTTAATACAAAAGTGGTTACATTTCTTCCGAAAGCCATAAGCCACATGTCTTCTTCACAACGGGGTAAAGCCATTAAATAACGCTGCTCATGTTCATCTTGCTACAGCTTCAAGACGGGATGTCAATGGCTCTGAGTACATTTTCGAACATGTTTTGAGCCAACAGTTCATCACTGTACATTGCTTCGCAGTCATCTTCATTTTCAATTCCATAAAGAGTCATCAGTATGTTCTTATCATCCCCGGGAATCATCTCGGGCTCTAAACAAAACAGTGACGGGCCTCTCCTTATTACAATTTTAAATGATGAAACCTCTTCTTGTTCTTCTTATTTAGTGTTTTATTGTTGTTATTATTATAGCGTATAAGATATTTATAAGATATTGGAAAAGTTCACTTGTGACCTTATTTCTAATGCCCATGCTTTTCTCTCCTATCCCCCAAATTGCCAGTTAAACTTTGCTAACTTCGGGTTTTTCTGGAAACCTGATGACCCTCATGGGTGAAGAGGGAATATTGTTTCCCCATCCATGCTTTTTAACGGCAGTTTCAGTAACATCACTATCAGTTTTGAATTAATAATAATTTAGAAAAGCATTGAACCTGGCCTCTGGAGTCATGGCACCGGAAAGATGATTGTGACTGTGGCTCTGTTGTGTAGCTTCTATGAGCCTGAATTTTTATCACCTGTTAAAGGAGAATCGTAGGGTTTACCATGCTTTACCAAATCTTTGGGATAACCCAGGGTAGTTGTAATTACCTAAGTGATACAAAATTAACTACTGCTAGGTAATTAAAAGGTATAATTATTGTGTTTGTGGAATTTAACAACTTCCACAAACAATAAACTAGTTTATTGAACGTACACCTTTTTAAAGTACCTTTTGCCATGACTGGAACCTATATGTCAATTACAGAACACTTTAAAAAGAAAAGAAAATTTTCTTAGACTTGTACAAGCCAATGGTACCTAAATCAGTTTTTTCCTCATAGACCCTCTTTTGCTCATCATATCATCAAAATTATTCATCACTGTCAACTTGAAAGATTTAGAAAATAAAAATCACTCATAATCATAAATCACAGAAATTATGCTAACATGTTGGTGGATTTTTTCTAGATTCTTCGTGTGTGTGTGTGTGTGTGTGTGTATGTGTTTGTGTTTTACAGGTTTATATCTTAGTATTTTTAATATATGTATATGTACAGCTTTGTATTCTGCGTTTCTGTTCACCATTTTCTCAAGAATATTTGCCTCAATTTTAAAGTCTATAAATGTAGTTTTAATGGTGCACAATATGTAAATATACAGTGGCATCATGCTTAATTTATCCCCTTTCCTTTTTTTCTTTTTGGATATCTAGGGACTTTTCCTAATATTTTTCCATTATATATAACACATACTTCATTACTTAATTGAAAATAGTTCATTTGGTTGCCACACAGGGAAATCTGAAAAATTTCTGTGTGTATTAGAGAACATCTATGGGTTGGTTGTTTTGGAAAATCTCTTTAATAGATACATTTCATTGACCAAATGGAACAAGAGAAAGGTAAAAGAAAAAAATATGGAGGAGATTTCATTTTGAGATTGAGGCTCTGTCATTGTTGGAGCCTGCTCTACGAGCTGAGTCTTGGTGTTAGAACAATGTAGGAGACACAGTTTGGCACTGTTTCATTGATACTATACTATACTATACACAATTTGAAGGATTTAAACCAAGAAATGAATATAGTAAATAAGTGGTTTGATTTTACTCTCTGGAAGCGTGAAGTGGGGGCAGTTTATGTTTCTCTTTTGTGGACTAGTAGAAAGCTGGGAGCCAAATACATGGTTCATACATTAGCAGTTACAATGACACTTCTTGGTTTGTATGCACTTGGTCCCGCATGTGTTCCAGCTTCATTTTGTGTTCTTATGTGGTGAATAAGTACATAGATGAATAAATAAGCTCATTAATAAACATATAAATATAAATAAGCCAGTAAGGAGAAAAAGCAATGAGGCAAAGAAATATAGCAAGGACCTTGAAAATGAAATGGTGCACCCAAGGTAATCAATGTTAGGGAGTTAAGACTGGGAAGACATACGAGAAAGAGGTTACACTCCAAACTGGCCTCTTCTGCATGACGTCTGTTTCTCATGTACTTGTGTGTTTTATGTCTCATACTGCTTTTGAGCCTCAGGTATGTTTTGGAAGAGGCGCAGTGTTGTGAAGGGCAGTGTCTTTAGAGAACCCATTTAATTTGTTTTTGTGTGTGTGTGTGTGTGTGTGTGTGTGTGTGTGTGTGTGTAATCTGGTTTAGTGACCTGGGGAATGATAATGATGGCCCCTTTGCTTGGAGGTGTAGGAGGAAATAATGGGATAACAATCAAATTGTGGTATATAGAAAATAATTATTGCTGACTACTACCTGCATAGCACTCTGTGCTTCAGGGACCACGCATTCGTTGTTCTCGTCCCTTTTTGTAGATATGAGAGTATAAGCTTAAAGCATTTAAATATATAATCCAGGACAGAAACATTTATGAATGTGTCAAAGGGGCTGACTACACGCCTCAACGTGGGCCTGTCATTTACTTGTGCTCATCCGATCATGTCCATGAAACATCCAGCTCATGAGCTAAGGTTGTAACCCCTCCTGCAGAATCAGGTCCCACTTTGAGGTCTCATCTGTTCATACTATCTTTATAGCTACCGAAGAGCAGGCAGAAGGAAATTAGCTGAATATATTCCCCAAGGAAATGAACTGTACATAAAGAAAGTTCATAGAGGCTACTTCGATCCTGTGAATTTTTTTAGCAACTTCCCAAAGGAAGGAGAATAGACTTTACATACTGTACTCTCCCAACTACATACTGAGGTTTAAAGTCGTGTTCCTCAGTCCACCTATGAGGTAAGGCTTTCCTTGAAGCCACTTTATACAGGAAGCCATTTCAGAAGCATTAAATGACTCCCACAAAGCTGACCCACTATTTAAAACTTGGCAGCCCTAGTAAGCATTCAAGCCGTAGTTCAGTGATTTCTTGTTCAAACAAATGAAAGTAATTGAACTTGTTTTGAAAATATGTTTTAACCAGGGGACTATGCAAGTGTGGAATTTTTTTTTTAAAGGAAAGAAAAGGAGACATAGGTCAATTCGCAGCAATGACCTTGGTCATTTATTTCCTCATAGGTTTTTCTTGCTCCTAGTTCACCTTACTAGCAGTACGCAACTAGATTTTTTTTTTTTAAACGCACAACTTTTCTGCCATTACTGGGTTCTTTTGAAGACTTGTAAACTGTTTCCCATAACAATTCTAATGTTTGATGCTTATAAAATGAAAACATTAGATAAGTGTATTAAGATAAAATAGAAGAAATTTCCATTGTTTCTTGTCTTGCACTCACTCATTCCTAAGCCAGCCGGGTTCCTTGCTTGATAAGAAAAGTCTTCCTGTTCTGTTCAGATTCCGTATGCCTTTGGTCCAAGATGCTAGGTTTAAGCAAGAAATAGTTACGTGGAAACTTTAGTTTTGTACTTTTTTTCTTTTTACCTGCACTTCAATGTCAATTTCTTTAAGCATTTGTAGCCAACATTGAAAGTGGTGTTTTCGGGCAGGTCCTAGGCCTCCCTGCTCATATATAGCAGATGTGGGTCCTGAACAACTGGAATGGGGGCTATCCCAAAAGCTGTTACCTGTAGGTGGGGTAGCTTCTACTTCCTGGCCTGCCTTGTCTGGCATCAGTGGGAAAGGAAGTGCTTAGCCTCACAGAGACTTAAATTACCAGGATGGAGGGAACACCCAGGGGGTCCCCACCCTCTCCAAGAAGAAGGATTATGAGAGGTGGTGATCTGGAGGGGTCAGTGAGTGGGATGTAAAGTGAATACGTTAAAATTTTTTAAATTAAAAAAAAGAACTTAGCAGATTAGATGGTTAAACAAGCACTTGCTCCCAATGGCTTGGGGTCCATTTGAGGGACATTCATGATATAAGGAGAGAACCTTTTCTTGCAGGTTATCCTCTAATCACCACACGATATATACCTACTAACCCATAAAGACACACATCACACACAGATACACAGATACACAAAGACATAGATGAATGTGCCTGTACACACTCATGTGCACACACACACACACACACACACACACACACACAAATAAATTTTAAAACATTGAAAAAATAGTCATTTGTAAAGACAGCAGATTGCAAACATTGCTGTTTGTAATATTTCATGTTTTGTCTCATCACTATAACTAACCACGTTTCCTTCCCACCTGAAACAAAGTAAGTCTGCTGGCCCGTTAATAAGATCATTTGAAATTATTTGCAATTATTTATTGGATTATACCTGAATAAAAGTGCGAGACTAAGTTGATATCGCAGCAAATGATATGTTTTTCAAAATAGTATTTTTACTTTTATTAAAGCTTGTGAAACCAATGCCAATGATAAGAAAAAGAAATTAATGATTAGATTTTACCTCCGAAGGAAAAAAAGTGGTGTTTTATGCCTGATTTTCCACTGCCACTACCACATGGTATTTCAAATATTCTCAATTGTAAAATAATAAATTTCAAGGCTCCCAAATGTAAAATCTAGACAATTACCTTTCCTGCTGTGTAAGTAAAGATTTACATGCCATAAATTCAGGAGGTAAGAAATTCCTCTGGGTCTTCAAACAAGATATTTTTATGTAGGCCTGGGCATTAGGGACTAGAAGCTTGGCAGAAGTCAGTTCCCCTGGGATTATTGCTTTCACAAAGACCGCCTACCTCTTTGACACCACCTGTAGGCTTATTGTTGCCCTAGGAAGAACTATTGTGAGATACTTAAACTTAATCAAGTATAAAAAGAGCTTCAGGAGGCTTTTCACTTGAGAGTCACAACACGGTGCACACTGTGCTTCATGACTGTGAACCAGAGGATGAAACAAAATGATAGCAAAATGAACAAAAAAAAAAGAGAGCAGCAATTCCATATTTAATGAACTGTCCTAGTAGTTAACTATATAGTAAAGTATTTTAAATCTCACAAACCACAAAGGCAACATTTTATAGACAGTCTGGGCATCACAGAAAGCATCTCTCACCTAGATAAAGAAGGTGCAACTCACGAAGGAGTGCCTGTCAGGAAAAATGAACATCGTCATCCAGAGACTGTGGATCACTTTAAAAACTGCTCTTCCGGAGGATCAGGTTCAATTCCCAGCATCCACGTGGCAGCGCAAAACTGTCTGTACCTTCAAGATGTAACACTCACATAGACATACATGTAGGCAAAACACCAGTGTACATAAAATAAAAATAAATAAATTTTAAAAAGTTGTTACGTCTTTCCATCATAGCTTTCCCAGAAAAAATAAAAGTATGGACACTGAGTTATAAAATAGGCTTGTGAGTGTGGTGGATCTCTAACCCAGTCATGCCCACTTCCCTTGCCAAGAGTGACTCCTTCTGCTTACACAGGGTATTCGTGCTTCAGGAGGAACCAGAACCAGAACCAGGAACCAGAAGGAACAGGGAGGGACTCTCTTGTGCCAAGCCATTGGTTGTTGGATAAAGCTATTTCCCAGGAAAGTTCAAATCCGCAGGAACTCCAATGAAACTGGCCTATTAAATTGCTTTATTAGATTTCCATTACCTTAAAGGCTTCATGGGATACTGTGAGATAGAGACATGGGAGCAAGTGGCTGAGCCATCAGTCTGAGTTTCATTCTGACGTTAAACACGAATGTAATTTACTGATGTGTCAGTGCAGAAGTAAGACAGTCTGGAGCATGTCTAAACTGCTTGTGTCTTTCGCCCAGAAAAGGGTTGTGCTGGCTTTTTATGTGTCCAGCGCAGTGATGAATGCTCCAAGACAGCAAGCTCCTTATCCTCGCAAATTTTCCAACTGCAGAAAAATAATACATGCATGTGTGCACATACGTGCTCGAGCACATGTGTACACAAAGGGACAGAGGGACAGAGGGAAGCAGAGTGTCAGAGAGACATTACAGGAAACACCCAGTCATTGATGTTAGAAGTGAAAGGTGTAGTAATATGTAGATTCCTTCATTTCTCCGTTGCATACCCACTGTTCATTCTCAGCCTCGGTGAAGCCTGATACTACCAGGTACCTTAACAGCACAGCACTAACTACCTTGTCTTCAGAAAGGCTCCATTATCTCAGCCACCTGCTCGTAAACCTTTCCCACACATGCTTTAGCATTATCTCTAGTTTCATCTTTCTGTCCTTCTTGATTTTCAAGACTATTCCTCATGTGTTTACTGTTATCTTCTCATTTATGGTGTTTGATATATGCTTGCTTCTGACCTTTTGCTTCTACCGTCTTTCCTCCTTCTGTATAGACTCTTTATGTCTCTGGTACTTGCGGCTCATTTCTTGGTCCTACCTCTAGTTAACTCAGACTGTCCACTAAAGATACATTTATTCTGGGACATTTACTTCCTATTATTCCAATTTACTTCCTAGTTTTCTCTAGTCTGGTAATATTGTTCCCTTTTATTAAGCTCATTCTCCCAGTGAATTTGCAGCTTTAAAGTATTGCTTAAATTCCTAATGAATCTCCTAGCATAATCTGTCACTACAATGAACTTTAAATACTTACTTCCTAACTGAGCCATTGACTGATTCAAAGAAAATGAAAGGAATCTGATTGTTATTCCATATAGCCAGGTGAAAGGAATGTTTACATCAGAGAACTGTCCAATCTGTGTATTTACTATTTTCTGGAAAATATTTCTGTATTTTAAAATATGCTTAATCTTATCTTTTGGTCTTTCTATATTAATGCACCTTTAAGTGTTTTTTTTTAATTTTGCTACATATACTGAAACATATTGTATGCTTTTCATTGTTTTAAAAATGATTTGTGTGTATGTGTGTGTGTGTGTGTGTGTGAGTGCGCGCGTGTGCGCCTTTAAGGCAAATATCTGTAGAAAAGCTTTCTATGCCTGTCTTCTGCCATTCCTATTGCTTACCTGCATGCTCGATTTTCAAGGAGCTAGAAAGTACTCTGAAAAGTAATTCTGGAAATAACTTTATGACAGATAATGAGAAGGAAAAGCAAAAAACAAAACTCTGGAAGTTTAGGGGAAGACAGTAATTTGATTTTCTAGAACAAGACTCACCTGACAGTTTTCTAAAACAAATTACAAAATGCAAACAGCATTATTGAGGAATTTCACCTGGGGGAGACTGGTTGTTTCTCTGTCCCTTGAATTCTACCCAACTGTGTTGCCAATATATGTTTTGGCATGGTGACATCTCACATGAAATGTAGCTGAATGAATATAGAGTTGTTTCCTCCAATTGGTTAAATCAATACCACCAACAGCAAATTCCTTTACAAAAATTTCCTTCACTTTTTTGGCCTTCTTGGTGGACCCAGGTCATTATTTCCTCATTAATCATACATAGCAAATAACCATGGTCTGTCTCCATAGGGTCATTTCATGCAATAAAGGCCAACTATTCATTCATTTGTTCATTCATTTGAGCTGTTATGAAACATTGAGTCGTGTACTGTTCGGGGGCAAAGAAGGTATAAAGTGATGGCTTAGTAAGAGGCAAGTTGGTTAATGATTAGAATTTACTATGATAGATAGAAACAGAAGAGTAGTAGACAGGGAAATTGGTTGAAGATTGGAAGTTAAAGCAGGTAGAGAAGGCTTCCTGAATGAGATGACCACTAAACTGAGGTTAGCCCTAAGACAAAAAGTATTTAAAAGTATACAAAAAGTATAGCTAGCCATCCATATAAGGAGTAAGTGGAGTTTCTAGTACAAAGAGCAGCATTGCAAAGGCAGTAGGCATGAAACACTGCTTCCTGATGGTTCATGAATATAACTACAAGAAGTTCGGACTAACTAGTATGAGGGATGGGAGGGGTGTGTCATGATGAAGCTTTGGAGGAACAATGCAGATCAGCAATGACTAACTTAGGGACCAGTGTCACTAGAAATAGCCTAGGAAATACAGACGCAGCATTTAGAAAGCGTTAATAAAGGTGCGTAATGGATCAGGCCACTACCTAAAGACTATACATGGACTGACCCTGGACTCTGACCTCATAGGTAGCAATGAATATCCTAGTAAGAGCACCAGTGGAAGGGGAAGCCCTGGGTCCTGCTAAGACTGAACCCCCCAGTGAACTAGACTGTCGGGGGGAGGGCGGCAATGGGGGGAGGGTGGGGAGGGGAACACCCATAAGGAAGGGGGGGGGAGGGAAGGGGAAAGGGAATAACCAAAATTAAGAAAAAACAAAGTACTCAGGTAAAAAAAAAAAAAAAAAAGAAGAAGAAAGAGGAGCTGGAGAAAGGATGAGGTAGGGAAAGCAAGGAAGGTAGTTTCCTGCTAACATCAGAAATATTTGCCATAAAAGAGCCAGAGAGGCCGCACACTGGAGATGGCTGAGGCAAGTTAACTACAGTGGGGTTGGGATTGCACTGAGGCAAAACTGAAAATACCTAAAAGCATGTTGACAGTGTAGATGCTGGGATAAAGGAGGCGTATTGAAGACATGGCTCAAGGGAGAGTGGATTGATGGGCGAGGTGGCCTAAGGCAGCTAGTAGTGAATGTGATCTAAACAACCAACAGGAAAAACCTCTTATAATAAGTCCTAAAAGGAGAAACCTGAGATATAGAACTAGATTCTAGGAAAGAGCCGTGTAGAGAACTTTCAAGACATTTATGATCGACGATGTTGGTTCTTATTGAGAAGACAGTGGTTGAAAGGTGAAAAGTGGCACTTGGGAAATAAATAGATTAATTTGTGTCTTCTGGGAGATATTACAGTTATCGGAGAAGTGAAAGATAAAGTATAAATTGATTTTTGTAGACGTTTAACCCACACAAGGAAGTACTGAGTGATTACAAGGGAAAGCTGGGGGAATGAGGAGGTCGAAGGGTTTATTTATTTATTTTTTGAATGGAGAAATCTCAACATGTCTTTTAAGCCCAGAAGAAATGGAAAGACTGAAGAAGGAAGAAGAAAAATAATCTTCCCCGAATCATTAGTGTCACATTAGGGTTTGTTATCTTAATAATAATACAGTACACTATTGCCAGATAATTCCTCCAGTTGGCAATCCTCAGAAACTTTAGGATAGAAATGGAGAGAGTTAAGGGTTGCATTGTGTTAGGGTAGAACTTTGCCAGACAATTGATAGAAGAGGTCATGGGGTGAGAGTTCCTAAGTGTATAGAGTGGAAGCCATTTACATGATGCACCATAGAATGTAGGCCAGGGAGGTAGTAACATTGCCTTAAAATAGAGAGAACCAGAGAATGTAGGGTTTCTTGACATCATTGTGAAAATGATATAGGAATCAGGGTTTGACAAAATTGTAAGGTTAGTAGAACGAGAAGCTCTATTTAGAGCATGAAAATACAGGATTGAATATTTCAGGAGAAAAAAAGGTCATTCTGGCTAATAAAACCACCCAGAGTACTTGGCACTCTCCACCCTAGCCATATCTTATATCTGGAGTATATAAATCATTTGTCCAGTTACTACCTTGAAAAGCCTGACGGTTCTAAGTAGACACCAGACACTGAAATTGTAGATAAATTTCCATAGTATTCTGGTGCAAAGCCTGACTGAGAACCATTCCTTTGAAAGATGATGTAGAGAGTGTATTGAAAGAATAGAAAGGAGATGACACTGATCAGATGTGAGGAAGGTCAAGGATCCCTTGAAGGAAAGGGCATGAAGAGATATTACCCTCTAATATCTCCTATTTTAGAGTAATGTCAGTATAGAGATTAGAAAGGAAGCCAGGAAAGCAAAAGTCTCCAAAGGATGCAGGGGCGTGAATAAGAAACGAGCGTGGCAATGACCTCAAAGGGAGAGGGATTTGTAGGAAAATACAGAAAGCATTGACCTCAGATAAACACTTTGGAATAAAATGACAGAAAGTATAACGTCATTCCGGCAGGTGGAATGGACTTGGATAGAGAAGATTAAACAGTTTCCACTAGGATACCTGAGGAAGCATTCACCCTCATCAGATAAGTGACAATCCAAGCATCTAGGCTAGGGCTGTGACACATCATTGTTAGCTTATATTCTCCCAGATAATAGTAACTTATAGAGAAATGTATGAGCCAGGGCAAGAAAAGAGGAGAGCATTTAATGAATAGCTCTAAAGTAGAGGACAGTTTTCTCTTAATGGTATAAGGTGTAGCCCTAGAGAAAACACAGAATATTAGGATTGTTTAGAGAAGGGACAATAGAATACAAGAGGGACTTTTGTTCCTTTATACAGGGATAGAATAAAGATAGATGGCAAAATATTAGATTTTGGAAGATTTAGCTAGCCCTAAGGCAACAAGGAAAATTTATTCATACTTAAATGGTCCCAAAGCAAAGTGGCATTTCCAGTTTGTGATACAGCCAGTAATCTGAAGCTTTTCTCTCTATTCTGGTAAAATATGAAAGCTACACACAGAAAGTGATGCTCACTTGGATTTCTGTCCCCTACAAATACCAACTTTAATGTAATCAGGTTGAATCTTAGCCCACCAACTAAGTTAGCATGAGTTTTAGGATACATGACCAAGGTTCCCAGAATTCTTAGGGGATATAAACTCATCGTAGAATTCCCAAGAAATGAAGCAAAATAAAAATCAGATATCTAAGCTCTATTAAATCTCTACATATTTGCTGAGAGTTCAAGCAAAGGTTGTTTCCTTTTTCCTTGAAAAACCATCAAGTCATTAGCTATGTGGATTACAAGCTTAGGTTCTTGGAATATAGTGAGGATTAGGTTCAAAGACTAGTTCTGATTTGTCATCTGGGTAAAGTTGAGTATATAGTTTGAATGAGATAATGCTGAAATTTGTTCCTGGTGAGTCTTCCATAAAAGATGGTTATTGAATAGTCAGGCACAATGTAGCTGCTAGAGAATGTAAGAGTTAAGGTGAGGTTTGTGGCCAAGTGTTTTGAATTTTAGCCAGAGAGACAGAGCACATAATAATCCAGTATTGGTAAGTGCTAAGCTTACTACTAAGCATAGAATATATACTGGGTGGTACTGTGAAGCCATAAAACAAGAACATTGCACTTTCTCTGCACATGGAGAATAGAATAGGAAGAAAAGGACTGGTAAAGTGCTGTGTCCAATTTTTCTGAATCTTTGATATGATCTCCAACACTATAAACAAAAATAAAATAAAAAGTAACAATCAAATTGGAGTAATCCATAGAGAGCTGACATGAGATAAAGGTAAAAAATTCAGTGTTTCAAGTCATAGCCTAGAACAAATAAAAGCTTGGGGGTAAGAGAAAACCTAGCTCTCCGGAAAGCATAAAATGAATGTGGACAGTGGGTTCCATAGCAACAGTAGAAGCTAGATATGTAAACTGTGATCGGGTCATGCAATCTCTTAGATACCAAGTTCGGAAGAATGAATTTTAACTCATAATGCATTGAACATATAAGGTTCTTAAAGGTAAGAATAGAATCCGGTCACAGAATAGAGAAAGGTGTCAAAGGGAGCAAAATTGGAGGCAGTGGGCCAGGGGGGAAGTACCAATGCCTTGGACAAAGATAGTGACTTCTGAAACTATTTCAGGAAATAGAATAAAACAAAAAATCGTGACCATAGTAAAAATCTAAGATGGCTCCCATAATATTGGTTTTGTTATTTGGGCCAACGTAAGATTACTTAGTAGTCATGTGGGAATAGTATGACTTGGATATACAACTGTTTTTATTTTAATTTTGTCTTTTATTGAAAATAGTTTTTTTTTCTACACTACATCATGATTATGGTTTCTCCTAGTACTACTCTTTACAGTTCCTCCCTAACCTTCCTCATTTGGATCCACTCCTTTCTGTTCCTTAGAAAACAAACAGGTATCTAAAGGATAATAAAAAATTAAGTAAGTCTAAAACAAATTTTAGTATGATAAAACAAACAAAAAAAGAGCCAAAGGAAAATACAATTTTAAAGACTCAAGTACACCATCCTATGAATGTCAGTATGTTTTGTATTTCATCATTTTTGAATGCTTTAATCATTTCTTCTAATCATCTGTGGAAAAGAATAATCTATTCTTTGCTTCATTCCTCCCCAAAGAGGAGTCTAAGCCCATGCTACTCCTCCAGTCTGGTTGGATAGCAGCAGTATTTCCTTGAGATAAAAAAAAACAGGAGGAGCAAGTTTGGCTTTATTGTTTTTTGCCCTTGGCCTCAAAGAAGGCAAAAATTTCCTACTTGTCAAGCAACTTTCTTGGAAGACACTTTGAGTCAAATCTGTATAGAGATTTGGTCACGAGGAGTATTTATGTCTAAGACAGTATGTCATAACTCTGCAGCCAGTAGAGAGGAGGGGAGAGTTTATTTACTGGCAAAGAAACCATGAATGAAGTTTTATATAAAGACATGGGACATATAACAAGGGCTCTTCTACTGGTATCCAGAGGAATTATGAACTTCTGAAAGAAAATGCAAAATTATGTATATATCTTTACTACTTTTTGGTGGGCATAGGTGTTCTAAATTTCTTCAGATTCCTTCAGTAGAATTTGGCTCTACAGAGGATATCCAGATCTGGTTTCTCTGACATGAATGAAATGACTTCAGCAGGCAACTGCACCCAACTGAATCACTTCCAAAGCCCCAAGGAACCTTTATAAATTATGAATTATGTATTTATAATTCTCTATTGTTCTTTATGAAAATAAAAGCCGCCTTCTCAAATCGTGTAAAGTATCTTACACTATTTTGATCTATCTCTGTCAGCCAGATTAGCAAGTTTCTCGCCATAGGTTTGTGTCTAGGAGAAAAGAATATGTGTAGAGAAAAACTGCAGAAGGACAAAACCATCCCTAGCAAAGGGAAAACAACAAGCACAAGGATACTCAAAGAAATAATGGTTACCTAAGGAAGAAATGCAGAACGTAGAACTAGAGAAACATGTAGCAATGTCGGGTAAGGATGAGAGATCAGAAATGAGGGAAAGTAAGACAAAGTTCACAGGAGTTACTTCAGTGGGACAAGAACAGGGGAAGCCTATTCCATTTGCCCCTCTCAACAAGTACAATTGACAGTTGACCACTAAGTTGATAAATGGCCACGAAGTTATATAAAGCTGCATAGCAATTTGGACTGCCAAGAAGTCTCTGCCCACTGTTCAGTAAGATTAATATCAATTAAAGTAGATTTACTATAAACAATGGAGTCTTCACTGAGGTTAAAGTATATAGTACATATATGCCTGAAAATAGTGAGTCTTGAATTTTAAACTTAAGATTTAAATCAGTCAATTGTCTCTCTGTAATCGTTTTTGATGAGCCTTCTTAAGCAGTTTATGGAATCCAAAAATATACCTCAAATAAATACATGTTAACATTTTGTCTTTAGCCAATAAGAAGAAAGAGAAGGAACGCCCAGAGATCTCTCTTCCTTCAGACTTTGAGCATACGATTCATGTGGGTTTTGATGCAGTCACCGGGGAATTCACTGTAAGTAAGCTCCTTATTTTGTTTTGTAAGCCATGAAAAAAAACAAACCTATTTTCTTTACGAAATAGGTTTCAAGTAAGGATTGTTGTATTCCAAAATTTCAGTCTGAAGATGGACTTTTCCTGGATAATCACACATGGAAATAGGAAGCGGGCAACAACACTGACAAAATTAATTTGTATATCCTAACACAAGTGTCTTATGACCCTATAATTTTCAATTTATTTGAAGAGATTTATTTGCCAAGACACAGGAAATGTAGCCATGGTAAGGAGACCCTGCCTGAACCTATTCCTTAATCATGTGAAGTAAATCAAAGACTGATTTATTCAACTTGGCTGGCGAAGGCAGTTCATCTGAATAATTCAAGCTTTCCACTAGGTCCTGAATTATACCGATCTGCTAACTACAGTACCAAAACGCTCTGTAAAGTTTGCCTAGTCTCTCCTTTGATTTTAAGATTATTAGTAGGTATCTTTTATAAACATTCAAAACCACTATCCCCCTGTTTCTGGAAGAAATATTGTACATTACAGATGTATTAGCAGTTATGTGACTATTTTACATATATATTATGTATGAATCATCTATAATAATTACCAATATGAATTATCTGGATATGACAGGTCTAGATCTGTTTCTTCTTTGAACAATTGCAGGGCTCAAAATGTCTCAGATACTTGCCATTTTATTCCTCTAAAGAATGTATTTGTCACCCCCTTTATTACATGAGTGAGAGGAGAGACGTTGCTATATTCTAGCTAATTGTTCTATACTAGTAAGCAACTCATTCACCATGTACATTCTGAAACAACAAAGAGCTTCAAATAAATTTAGAAAATTAAAACTTTGATAAAAATCAACACAATAATTCTTGGTTTGCTAAGCTGGAATAAATTTATAGATATTGGAGAATCCAATTTCCTGTCTTGTAGCATAATGGTTAGTGAATGGACTGTGTTGTGCGGTTAAAGGGTTAAGAAGCAAGGCAATTCGATTTGAAGAACTATGCCACTTTGCTGAATTGACAGCCGAATTATTTTGTTCATTGCTGGAATTACACAGTGCAAGAATGAAATAGAAACAGAGTAAATGTCTTGGCCTCATAAATTAGTGTTTCTATGTTTTCAGTAGCAAGCAGGAAAAAAAATGCTCAAAAATAATGAGACTGCTGAAACTGAGACAGATATGATTTAATGAATTTGGTTATCTAAGTCAAAGACATTACTTAAATGACATTTAGTTTGAGCACATCCTTTACTTCATTGCTAGAACATTCTCTTTGACCACATTTAGAAACCACAAACTGATTATAAACCCTACCACCCATTCACTGCCTTTCCCACTGTATAAAAAATGTTTTTATGATCTGACCATTGTATATTTAAAAACATCTGAAGAGAATCTAGCTAATTTTCTGATATTTGAAACAGGAAAAGCCCTCAAGCTTTCTAGTTTTGTCTAACAACTTGTCTCTTTTATTTTAAGAGCTTCATTTTTTTTTTTAGCTCCTCTCTGCTTTTCTTCTGTTTAAATCTCTCATGGTTTTATTTGCTGCTATTCCTGGTTTTCTTTTCTTGTTCTTTTCCTTTGGAGGTTCTGCTGTGAATGTTCTCTTATTTAACATTGTGATTAACGTACACCTTATTGCTTCTGCCTTTTTTGACATCTTTTGCCATGTTTTCCCCATGATTAGCCCTTTCTTTATTCTTTCTGGGTTCTGAATGGAAATAAAGGGAGACTAAATCACCACCATCTTGCTGTCTGCAGCACTAAGCCTTGTCCACTGTGGTCTGAATTAGAACCCAATAGACCAATCTGAGAGGAGTAAGGTAGAATAGGAAGGTAGAGATGGCCATTCTAGTCCTGCTGCAATTAAACCGAACAACATCCTCTTCTAAAATTCATTTGAAATGAAATGGCGTTTTCCAGTCCACTAATAGGAGTTCATTGACTTTGCAGACAGATAGACAACCAATTTAGAAATTTGAAGTACTTTGTTGTCATTTTGATCATCTTTAGCAGCTGCTTCTACATATATTTTAAATGATCACAAATTCTTCCTTCCTTGTTATCTTAACCTACAATTTATAATTAATATTCTAGCATGTTTAACTCTTCAACTAGCAAAAGTAATCAGCCTTTAACACTTCTATTGGTAGAATTTCAAATCGGGTGTTAATTGCCATAGATACCATTAGGTTATTGCCTGTTGGGGAAAATCATATTGTGAAATTTGATTATTGTTGAATTTTGAGCCATTTGCTAAACTGTAGACAAGTTGTTTTTACAAAAGCCTGCTCTTATGAATAATTGAACCTTAGTTTGATATGTTTCTTGGTGATTACCCTAATGGCTAATTGGCTTATATTACCTTGTATACCTACATGGGCATACACTTGAACCCTAAAGCTAAAATTAGGATGGGAGGTGAGATTTGGTGTATGAAATTATTACAAGTCCTTACCCATTATATTGCCATTTTTGTCCCAAATACTTCAGAACTCCCCTTTCCAGACCTCTAGACCTGTGACGGTCGCTTCAAGTCAATCAGAGGGAAAACTGGTATGAGTGATATAAATTATCATTTCTTATAATAAGACTAATGCTTGGCCTGTTATATCATGCTGCCATTCTCCTGGGCTACACTGGACACTCCCCAGCTTGACATACACCCACTTGTGATTGTACATTGTACACAGCATCGACATGTGCTCCTGCTTCTGATGCTCAGACTCTTGGGTCTTCCTTAGCTGGCTAACAGTCTAGATTACTTCCTCAATTTGGAGGGATAAGGTGACTCTCTGACTACGTGCTATTGTGGCATGTGGTCACTAATCAGGTCTCATTGAGAAACTAGTTTGTCTCACCTTAGAAAAGATAACTTATGTCAGCACTGTAGTATATGGTAAGTAGCATTATCTGGAGGAAATTCTTCAACTGACAGCATTTTTTTGCTGTCTAATGATTATCACACAACTTTCCCAAAAGTTTCGAAGTGCCATGGGAATGTATAATACCTGTGAATATTCTAATGATTATGGTAATGATCATGCCAGTGAAGTCTGCTTTAGTGGTTATGTGCAATGCATACCTGGATTTGTAACACTCAATAACTCCTTTGGCCATTACAGTATTAACCAAATGCTATTAATTGCACTTAGAATCAGAACTGGGATCATGCATGGGCTCCTGAGTTCCAATTTTTGGCTTAAGGCTTTAGCATCAAACTGCGTGATAAATGCATGTAAAAGTGTTGTTTCACTGTGCTTGGAATAACCATAAATGCCAGGAATCAAGGACATGTATCCCAAATCAAAGCAGTTGGGTCAAAGCATGTTTCTTAAGCATTCGAGATATCTTAAATTAGACAAATATGTTAATTTATATCTGATCTTATTTGGGGGAAATGGTGTTTGGAACTATATCATTAAATGGAAATTATTCATGCAAGGTTTGAAATGAAATGTCTTCCCTCTCCCTAATATAAATGCATACTAAACCTAAGCATAGTGCCTGCCTTTGTAAGGATGGCTTTAGTATAATTTCCTCTAAGCCACCCATAGTTTTAGCTACAAAATATAGAAGAATAAAGCTCAATATTGTTACATAGGCTTCCCTTGAGTTTTAACCACATAGATAAGTCCAATATGAAATGGGAAATTAGATAACCAGAATTGGAAACTGAAATTTGTAAGTTTATCCCATTGGCTATCCATAACGACCCAGTTATAAAAGCAACTTACAAGTGATTATTGAAGCGTTTCATGATGCCATCCTTTATCCCTCCAAATTCTAGTTGCTGCTTCTTAGTAACTTCCCCAATTGCTTAATGGTAATTCTTACTATTGCCTATTTATTGAGGAACCGTCTGGTCCAAAGTGGAATTATATATTCAAACTTTGGAACACTATTGTTTTCTCTGTTCTCTTAAATCTGTATCCCGTCCTGTCCCCGGTCTAGTCAATACCACCCCCCTATTTCCATAACTGCCCCACTTTAAAAGGGAACCCCCCATTCAGACCCATTGGTTTCATCTTTTCCCACCTTCTAAGTTGTCCCACATTCTGTTTTAACTTTCTTTTCTTTCTTTATTTACGTCCATTACAGCCAGATCTCTATGGCTCACAGATGTGCCCAGGGAAGCTCCCAGAGGTGCGTCACAGGCCCAAAAGAAGCTTGCATCAAAGTGCTTCTTTGAGATGTCATAACACTGCAGTAGCAGGTTCATGTGTGTGCAGTAGACTCGTTGCTTGGCTTATCTCACTCTTTTTTGTTGTCATTCCCAAACTCTGGAGGCCCACGTCACACATTGTTTTGCCGAGACTTCATGGGACCAAGCCATCTAAATTGTGTCTGGATGCACTCCAGTAACAGTGTGTCCATTTCTCTCTCTCTCTCCAAGATGCTCTTGGAGGTTGGATAATTATAAACCGGGGACATCTGCAGCTTGAAAGTGCAGGAAAGAATGCTAGATGTTTAGTGTAAAGCTCATCTCTCTGGAATTTTGAATAATTTTCCTTGGTTATTTTTCTTAATATTCCCCCCCTCTCTGCTCTAAGTGCTTCATATTATTCAGTACAAATTCTCACAAGGCTTTGATATGGTTTGGTCCCCAACTTCTATGTGGCCAATGAAGTAGGGAGGGAGGGAGAGGGGGAGGAAAGGAGGAAGGCATGGCCTGGAGAAAGCTGCAAGAGAACTATCCAAAGCAGCATAAATGTTACTGTTGAGTGTTTCAGTGGTCGTTGCTCCTCCACAACTGTAGCTTTTCTCCTCCCAATTGGACCTCATTATAAAGCCCTAGGGCCCCCAAATTACATTTTGCAAACAAAAAGTTGAAACAGACCGAGGGTCAGGCTTTCCTTTTATTTGAATATTATGTTTCAAAGATACCTAAAAGAGCTATGACACTCCAGTCACGAAAAAAAAAAAAAAACCATTGATCTGCACTATACTGTACTGTGCACAAATTTAGAGAAGTCTTGCTATGTCTGCCCTGAGTCGCCAGAAAAAAACTAAGCTAAGCCGTAAACATCATTTCATGGATGAGCAGAGTCAATATGGAGGTGATTTTCATGCGCTTTTTGTTTTTATCACGACCATACTCTCACCACCCTTTTTAAGTTGGATCCTAGTTTTACCTATGTGTTTTGATTAGAGAAGAGAATGATTGCATTATTAAGTTACTAACGTTAAATCTAGACTGTAACTTCAGTTTCCCAAGTGTAATCCAACAGGTAGCATGGGCTTCTTGGTGAAGAACTTTACTGGAACAGGCACGTGCTCCCTGATAGATGTTCTGAGCAGCCATTCTTTCCTTTGCTGTCCACAGGAAATTCCTGAACAATGGGCCTGACTGCTCCAAACCTCAACATTACAAAATTGAAATAGAAAGAAGAACCCACAGGGCTGTCCTGGATGTTCTCTCAAGTTTCGACTCCAAAGAAACAGTCAACAACCAGAAATACATGAGCTTTACATCAGGAGGTAAGGGCAATTCTAGGGTATCAAAGGAGACGGTGCCAGTTCTCAGAGCCTCGTAGCTATCGCATATTGAAGTCAGCTTCAGTAGCTTCCGCAAATGGCAGCAGTGTAAGTAAACCTGCTGATGGGGTGGGAGTCGGACATCAAGGCTAGAAGCTTTGTTTTTAGCTGGAAATGGTTCAAGGAAGCAGTGGTCAGCAATCACGGTTCTATGTCTTCACGAGTATGAAGGTAGTCAGTCATTTAGCATGAGGGCTTGAATATGATCACAAAGTAAGAGTAGAAGGATGAACAATGATCTCTAGAAATATATTAATTCACCTGTGTCATGACAATGTAACACAACTTTTGTGCTTATCAGGTTATTTTCACAAGGTCCCCAAGTTGGGGGGGGGGGAGTTATCAGTGTCCTCCTATTGGTAAAGACGGTAATGGCATTGTTAATACCAAATTGTGACTCCATTTGCTGGAGTGTACATATCCGTGTTAATCCCAAATTGTGACTTCATTCACTCTTATATACATAGTTCGTTTAGTTGATCAATTTTATTTTTTGAGAAAAGTCATCGGGATTGGCTCTATAGAGCAAATCATTTACCATAGAAAGGAGGAAATACCATATCTTTATTCCAGATGAAATGAGGCCTTTATTAAAATTTGTAAAGGGACTTGCTGAAAATATGGTTAGGACCTAATATGAGGTATTTTAGAGAGCAAAACCATGCCATTAATCATAAATTTACTGCTGAATTTCCCTTCTGATTGGTGATGAACAGTTGCTTAGGTAGAATTTATGAAGCAATTTATGACTTTCTTTTATTCTGACTTAAGATAAAAAGTGCCTATGGATATATAGCACATCAGTCAGTGAAGTCAAAATTATTTCTCACAATCATTTGTAACCTAAGATCTAATATAATTACTTATATTGGTTCCTATGTCCAATTTTCAGACATAAATTTTAAAAAGCAGTTTTAAAAAAAGTATAACTTAGAAACATAAATTTCTATTTTATATAATATATCTAGTTAATATATACCTATAAATATCTTTTATCTATTATAAAAAGTACCTTGTATTTTTGTCAATTTATACACCACTGTTACTATATCTACAGTTTTCAAGTCTAAAAATATATAACATTTGTAACGGGTGTAGTAGCACATGCCTTTAATCCCAGCACTCTGGAGGCAGAAGAAGGCAGATCTCTGTGAGTTCAAGGCCAGCCTGCTCTTCAAAGTGAGTTCCAGCACAACCAGGACTATTATACAGAGAAACTCTGTCTCAAAAGCAAGATAGATAGATAGATAGATGGATGGATGGATGGATGGATAGATGGACAGATGGATGGATGGGTGGACGGACAGATGGATAGATAGGTAGAGAGGTAGATAGATAGAGATGTTGATATAAATTATAACAAGTTGCATAGAATTCACAGATTTAACAAAAATATTTATAGAAAAATATTTGTCTATATTGTAATATTAGTGGAAATACTACAGCATCATTGTTCTTACAGCTAAAAATTCAAAGGCACTATAATTTTCATATTCAAAGTATACACTATTTAACACAACCCATTTTTGAAAAAGATAGCCTAAGTATATAGTTTTCTCAGTGATATTCCCATATTGGGCAGTCATATGTAAACACGTCATAATAGTGACAGGATGCTCATGTTACAAGGGACCTTGCCAACCTCTTAGTTTAACATTTTCCTGTTTTCAAAGGAGAAATAAAGATGAGATATCTCTGGAGCTCTTTTAGCAGTGCCTTAGGAAAGTCATCACCATCATCTACATGAGATTTCTCCTTAACGAGAAAATTATTTCTGGTTTACTCAGATTGGCAACAAAATAGTAAATGCTCCTGAAAACTTACAGTCAAGGCTACTTCTGTCAGACATTAGAAAATCAAGGTTTATAAGACATCTAATGCTCCTATACTCTTAATACTATGCTTCCCACCATAATCAATTCTCAACATAGCCCCTATTTGTCACTAATCTGGTGTTTGGGTTTGTTTTGTTTTATTTTTCATTAATTTACTTATTTACTATAATCCTGATTGCAGCCCCGCCCCTCCTCTCCTCCAGCCCCACCCTCACAAACCTTTTCCCCCATTATGCCCTTGTCTTCTACTCAGAGGAAGAGACCACGCCCATGGGTACCAAACCTCCCTGGCACATCAAGTCGCAGCAGGTTCATCTAAGTACACCCTCCCATTGAGGCCAAGAAAGGTTGCCTAGCTGGGGAAGTGGATCCAGGGCAGGCAACAGAGTCAGAAGACGTCCTTGCTCTCTAATTGTTAGGGGACCCCACATGAAAGGCCAACCACATTTGTTACAAATGTGTAGGTAGGGTGCCTAGATCTAGCCGCTGAATGCTTTTTGGTTGGTGGTTCAGTCTTTGTGAGCCCTCATGGACCCAGGTTAGTTGACTCTGTAGGTCTTGTAGTATCTTTGACCCCTCTGACCCCAATTCTTCCCCCAACCCTTCCACAAAATGCAATGAACTCCTCTTGATGTTTGGCTGTGGGTCTCTACGTCTGTTTCCATCAGCTGCTGAGAGGTGAAGCCTCTCAGGAGACAGTTATGCCAGGCTCCTGTTTGCAAGCATGGCAGTGTCATTAATAGTGTCAGGAGTTAGCTCTTTTCTATGGGGTGAATCTCAAGTTGGGCCAGTGATTGGTTGACTCTCCCTCAATCTCTACTCTGTCTTTTCCCTGTTCATCTTGTAGGCAGGACAAATTTTGGGCTGAAGGTTTTGTGGGTGGTTTGGTGTTCCCCTTCTTCCATTGGAAGTATTACTTGGTTACAAAAGGTGGCCACTTCAGTCCCCATATCCTCAGCTGCTAATTAGTCTCAGCTTGGGTCACCCCTATAGACTCCTGGGAGCCTCCCTTTTCCTAGGTGTCAATCATTTACAACTTGTATTGATCCAGTATTCTAAGATAGGAATGTATCACTGTTTGACCATTCACTGACTCAAGGCTTTTCAGACTTTGTCTAGTTCTTACATATTACAAATAATGTTCCTATTCAAACCCATGTGTAGTAGGCTGATGAGATGTCTCAGTGGTTAAGAGCACTAGCTGCTCTTCCTGATGACCTGGGTTTGATTCCCAATACACACATGGTAGCTTACAACCATCTGTAACTCCAATGCCACAGAATCTGATATCCTCTTCTGGACTCTGCAGGCATGGCTTTGGAACTAACTTGACTGTGGCAATGAGGAATGAAGAAATCAGAAAGAGGTTCACAAAAGCTGGGTCCAGTAGACCGTGTGCTGTGATAGAGATGGATCTGTAGCCTGGAAACCCACCCTGTGTATTATATGCAGTTGAATGAGGAGGCAGTTTAGGATAAACAGCTGAAAGAGGAGACAGGCTAGCTAATCTCGGTAGGAGGTCACTGTAGGGGACCAGTCTCAGAATACAGTTATCCATGGGGAGGATGCTGTCATTGGTAACTTCCCACACATGCTGTCAACCTCCATACTTTCACCAGGAGAAGGCCTTGCCCTTCTTGTGGATTTGAGGCATTGGGGGTTCTTGTCATGGCCA